>NW_028010622.1:0-11772 GCF_054177405.1 Leptonychotes weddellii
GTGGGGGGATGGGTTAACCTGGTGATGGATATTGAAGAGGGCACGTACTGAATGGAGCACTGGGTGTTTTACGCAAACAATGAATCATGGAACACTACATCAAAAACTAATGATGTAATGTATGGTGATTAACATAACATAATAAAATAAAATAAAAAAATCAACCCAAGGAGGTCCACACCATGACACATAGTAAATAAAATGGTAAAAAGTAGTGATAAAGAGACAATTTTAAAAGCAGCAACAGAAAAGAAAAGAATTACATTCAAGGTGAATCCCATAAGCCTATCAGCTGATTTTTCAGCAGAAACTGCAGGCCAGAAGAGAGTGGCATGATATATTCAAAGTGCTGAAAGATAAAAAAAACATGCAGCCAAGCATACTCTGTACAGCAAGACTATCATTCAGAATAGAAGGAGAGACAGAATTTCCCACACAGTCAAAAGTTAAAGCAATTCATCAACACTAAACCAGCCTTACAAGAAATTAATATTTCTTTAACAAAGAGACTCTTTGAGTGGCAAGGAAAGACCATAAGCAGGAGTAAGAAAAGTAGGAAACACAAAAGCAGTAAAATTAAGAATATCTATAAACCAGCCAAGGGTTTCACAAAATAAAAGGATGTAAATTATAACACCATATACCTGAAACGTGAATGGGAAAGGAGTAAAAATTTAGTGCTTCTAAATGGGGTCAAACTTAAGCAACCATCAACTTAATATAGACTGCTATAAGCATAAGATGTAATTACTTTGAATGTAAATGGACTAAATGTGCCAAGCAGAAGACGTAGGGTGATAGAGTGGATAAAAAAGCAATATATATCTGTATGCTGCCTACAAGACATTCATTTCAGACCTAAAGACACATGGATTGAAAGTGATGGGAGGGAAAGCATTTATCATACAAATGGGAGTGAAAAAAAGAAGCCAGGGTAGCAATGATTATATCACACAAAATAGACTTTAAAACAAAGACTGTAACAACAGACAAAGAAGGATGCTACATACTCATAAAGGGAATAATCCATCAAGAAGCTATAACAATTGTAAATATTTATGCATCCAACATGGGAACACCAAAATACATAAAGCAGCTAGTAACAAACATAAAGGAAGTAATTCATAGTAATACATAATTGAAGGAGACTTTAACACTCCACTTACATCAATGGATAAATCATCTAAACAGAAAATCAATAGGGAAACAGTGGCTTTGAATGATATATTGGACCTGATGGATCTAACAGATACATTCAGAACATTCCAACTTAAATGAAGATTACACATTCTTGTAAAGTGCACAAGGAACATGAAGAGATAACATAGTAGGCCATAAAACAAGTCTCAATAAATTCAAAAAGATTGAATTCATAACATGTATCTTTTCCAATCATAGCATTATGAAACTAGAAATCAACCACAAGAAAAAATCTGGAGAGAACACAAATACATGGAGGTTAAATAACGTGCTACTAAACAATAAATGGGTCAAAAAAGAAATCAAAGAAATTAAAAAGAAAATACGTGGAGAGAAATGAAAATGAAAACACAACACTCCAACTGGGATGCAACAGAAACTATTCTAAGAGGGGATTATAGCAATACAGGCCTAGCTCATGCAAGAAATACCTCAAATAACCTAACCTTACACCTAATGGAACTAGAAAAAGAAGAACAAACAAAACCCCAATCCAACAGAAGGAAGGAAATAATAAAGATTAGAGCAGAAATAAATGATATAGGAACTAAAAAACAATAGAACAGATTGATGAAACCAGGAATTGGTTCCTTGAAAAGATCAAGAACATTGATAAACCTTTTGCCAGACTCATAAAAAAAAGGACTCAACAAAATCAGAAAGGCAGAAATGAAAGAGGAGAAAAAGCAACCAATACCACAGAAATACAAATGATTATAAGAGAACACTATGAAAAATTATATGCCAACACACTGGACAACCTAGAAGAAACGGATAAATTCCTAGAAATATATAATCTCCCAAAACTGAATCAGGAAGGAATAGAAAATTTGAAAAACCAATTACCAGCAATGAAAGTGAATCAGTAATCAAAAACCTCCCAACGAACATAAGTCCAGGACCAGATGGCTTCACAGGTGAATTCTACCAAATATTTTAAGAAGAATTAATACCTATTCTTCTCAAGCTATTAAAAAAAAATAAAAGAGGGATGAAATCTTCCAAATTCATTCTATGAAACCAGTATTACCCTGATACCAAAACTAGATAAAGGTACTACAAAAAAAAAAAGAGAGAGAGAGAGAACTACAGGCCAATATTTCTGATGAACATAGATGCAAAAATCCACAACAACATATTAGCAAACTGAATCCAACAATATTACATTAAAAAAGCATTCACCACAATTGAGTGGGATATATTCCTGGGATGCAAAGGTGGTTCAGTATTCACAAATCAATCAATGTCATATATCATCTCAAGAAGAGAAAGGATAAAAACCATATGATCATTTCAATAAATGTGGAAGAAGCATTTTACAAGGTACAACATTCATTCATGATAAAAAATCTCAACAAATAGGGCTAGAGGGAACATACCTCAACATGCTAAAAGCCATATATGAAAAACCCATAGCTAACCATCATACCTAATGATAAAAAACTGAGAGCTTTTCCCCTAAGATCCAGAATAACACAAGGATGTCCACTCTCACCACTTTTATTCTACATAGTATTGGAAGTGCTAGACCCAGCAATCAGACAAGAAAAAACAATAAAAGGCATCAAAATCGGTAAGGAAGAAGCAAAACTTGCACTACTTGCAGGTGACATGATACTACCTACAGAAAACCGTATAGACTCCACCAGAAAACTACTAGAACTGATACATGAATTCAGTAAGGTCCTAGGATACAAAATCATTATACAGAAGCCATAGCATTTCGATACACTAATAATAAAGTAGCATATGATTTCACTCGTATGTGGAATTTAAAAAACAAAACAAACAAAGAAAAAAGACATATCAAAACACAGAATCTGAAGTATAGAGAATAAACTGATGGTTACCGGAGGGGAGATGGGTGGGGAAATGGGTGAAGTACATGAAGGGAATTAAGAGTACACTTATCATGATGAGCACTGAGTATGTATAGAATTGTCAAATCACTATATTGTACACCTGTAACTAATGTAACACTATGTTAACTGTAATAGAATTAAAATTACACTTGATCTTAGCCAAAAGGCCGAGAAGTGATGTAATAGAATTAAAATTAAAACAAATAGGTAAATTGACCAATAGAACAGAATGGAGTCCAGAGGCAGTCTCATCCATGTATGGATGGCTGATTTTTGACCAAGTTGCAAAGACAATTCATTAGAGATTTGATCTTTTTTTTTTAATTTGCATGTAGTTGACACACAGTGTTACCTTAGCTTCATGTGTACAACTTAGTCATTTTACTATTTTATACATTATTCTATGTTCACAGGTACAGCTACCATCTGTCCCATTGTATTGCTATTACAATATCATTGACTGTATTCCTTATGATCTGCTTTTCACTCCTGTGACTTATTCCATCAGTGGAGGCCTGTATCTCCCTCTCCCTTTACCCATTTTGCTGAACCTCCCATCTCCCGCCCCTCTGGCAATCATCAGTTTGTCTCTGTATTTATGGTTCTGATTCTGCTTTTTGTTTGTTTATTCATTTTTTAGGGTTCTATTTATGAGTAGAATCATATGGCATTTGTCTTTTCAATCTGACTTATTGCAGTTAGTATAATACCCTCTAGCTCCATCCATGTTATCTCAAATGGCACAGTCTCGCTCTTTTTATGGCTGTGCAGTATTCCAATGTATATATAACACATTTTCCTTATCCACTTGTCTACTGATGGACAGTTGGGTTGCTTTGATGCCTTGGCTCTTGTAAATCATGCTGCAATAAACATAGGGGTGAATTTTGAATTAGTGTTTTTGTTTTCCCTGCATAAATACCCAGTCATAGAATTATTGGATCATGTGCTATTTCTATTTTTAATTTTTTTGAGAAACCTCCATACTGTTTTCCACAGTGGCTGCACCAGTTTGCATTCCCACCAACAGTGCATGAGGGTTCTTTTCCTCCACATCCTCTCCAACACGTGGTGTTTCTTGTCTTCTTGATTTTAGCCATTCTGACACCAATAAATGGTGATGGATACACACACACAAATTCATTCAAAATGGATCATACACCTAAATGTAAAGCCTAAAACTATAAAACATCTGAAAAAAACTTGGAGAGAATCTTTTGAGCTTGGGTTAGGCAAAGATTTCTCCCAAAATCAGAACCCATGAGAGAGAAACAAACTGGACTTGGCAAACTGGACTTCATCAGAATTAACACAGCTGCTTCTCATTAGGGATTCCTAGGAGAATGAAAAGACAATAGACAGTTGGAGAGAAAATATATTTGAGAAGCATACATGTGCTAAAGGACTTGTATCTAGACAAAGATCCTTCAGAACTCAATAAGAAAATAACCCAATTAAAATTTTTCATAAGATTTGGATAGACACTTTGCTGAAGAAGAGATATAAATAGAAAATAAGCATATGTAAACTGTCCGACATCATCATTCACTGGTGGGATGCAAATTAAAAGTACAAGATGCCACTATACTTCTAATAGAACAGCTAAAGTTTAAGACAGACCATACCAAGTGTTGGCAAGAACGTGGAGAACGAGAATCTCATCTGCTGCTGGTGGGAATCTAAATGGTACAAATCCTTTGGTAAATGTTTTGGCAGTTTCTTTAAAAAATGTTAAACATGTGCCCACAATGTGATCCAGCCACTCTTCTTCTCCATACTGACCTAAGAGAAAAGAAAACCTATGTGCATCGAAGGACTTATACAAAAATGTTCATTGTAGCTTTGTTTGTAAAAATACAAAAACTGGAGGGACACCTGGGTTGCTCAGTCAGTTAAGCATCTGCCTTCGGCTCAGGTCATGATCCCGAGGTCCTGGGATGGAGTCTCGCATCGGGCTCCTTGCTCAGCGGGGAGCCTGCTTCTCCCTCTTCTCCCTGATTGTGCTCTCTCTCACTATCTCTGTCTCTCAAATAAATAAAATGTTTAAAAAAACCACAAACAACCAAAAAAGACTGAAAACTGGAAATAACTCAAATGTCCATCAACACATGGGTGTCTGAACCCATTGTGGTATTCCCATACAATAAGACACCATTCAGAAATGAAAACTAATGGAGTACTAATGCATGTGACAATATGTATGTTGTAAGCATATGTGACAACACAGTTACACATGACGAAGTCAGGCAAAAAGCATCCATGCTGTTTGATTCCATTCGTGAAAAACTTTAGGAAATGGGATCTTAGAGTGACAGAAATCATATCAGTGGTTGAGAGGAGTGGGACAGAGAAGGGCAGGAACAAGTGATTACAAAGGATCTTTTGGGGGTGACAGATATGTTTATTATCTTGATTGTGGTGATGGTTTCATGCCTGGATATTTATGTGAAACATATCAAATCGAACACTTTGAATACATACATTTTGTTGTGTGTCAGTTTTTCTTCAATAAAGGTGTAAATAAGAGATGAACAGAGCTGAGCTCCTCGTCATAAATGCTGAGTAGTTCTATAAAATCAATTGTTTTTAACAGTCCCCTCATTTGAAGTTATGTTTGATATGGGAAAGTTCTGATGCAACCAAAATATTTAGTCAGCTTGTGGCCTGATTCTAGAGGCAGATTAACATGGAATGGAGGGACTAGTTGGCTTCTTGCTCGGCTGATTTAAATTCTGTGCTGCAGAGGTGAAGTCATTTGTATGCAGCCCATGTTCTTCACCAGCAAACACAGACTGTAAGTCTACGAGTAAATCTGAGCAAGCGTTCTGGTTGTACTGTGAGCAATTTGAGTCTTGAATGACCTTGACGATGAGCATATCTAACCTGCAGAGAAAATTGCTTGTCTTTTTAAAAATTTTAAGTTAAAAAGTATTGATTCATTTTCATCAGATGTAAGGAATCATATGTTGATATTACCTTGTAAAAATCCTTTTAGCAGTGTTAATCAATCCTACAAGAACAAATCCTCCCTATACCTAGGAAGGATGGAGAAATTATGAGAATTCATGCCAATTTTTAAACATATGTTTTAATCCAGCCTGGGGGTTAAAAAAGAGTGGTGAATTCTTACCATTTAATGTCTCTTTTTCATTTTACTTTTAAAGGCCTCAAAATTAGGTCAAACTGGCATGTGTATGTCCTATGCTTGTGAATAATACCCTAATTCTTATAAATGTCCAAATATGTGGACAAGGTGTGCTGGGTGGATTAGTCATTGAACTGAGAGTAACAATACCTGAATAGTAGCTGGCCTCGATGCCCAAGCTTTGCTTACTTTTTAGCTCTTTGAATTATGTCAAGTCATTTTACGTAGCTGGGCCACAGGTGACTTATCTGTAACACGAGGAACAAGCACATGAATTACCACACTTGTCTAGCGTGCATGCCAAAAGTGCAGATTGTACGGGGTCATGCACATTAAGGTATCATTAGTAGCTGGACTGCAGAAGTCTTGGATTGCAGATTGATCTGGGTAAATGCAGCACACGACGGAGGGTAGGAGTGGGCCTCCTGGAAAAAGACAGATGGATTCACATCCCAGGTTCACCCCTCCCAGCTGTGTGATTTCAGGAAGTCACCTATGTCTCCAAGCGGCATATTTCTTATCTGCAAGACTAAGGGCAACCCATCTCAAAGTACTACTAAGAGAATTTAATAAAGCAATTTATAATGATATTGAGGGTTGCTCAATAAAAGTTAGCAATTATTATTTTGACAAATTGTCAAAAAATTTTGGTGCTCAGAAAAAAATGCATTTTTAAAGGGAATTATTAAATTCCAGATGAGTACAAACACTTCATCCGGCAGTGCCAAATCCTTGAACCTTTAGAAGTAGATTTTAAAGCTTAAATGCATTCCTTCTAAATGAGAATTTTTCCCGTTATTATATAATAAGGAATTCTATTTCTGAGGAAAGATTGATATGCCATATGTCAGTTTTAATGAATAATTTTTAATATAATTCAGACAGTTTGTACTCTAGTCAAATGAATGTTAATCCATCATTTTCGAATAAATGTTACGTATGTAAAAATTGCATGGGTACTTTTACTGATGCCATGAAAGATAGAGAAAAGGGGGACAATAAAATCCTTAAGTTAATGTCAGTCAGTTTTAACCAACAATTTGACCTAGATGTCGAATGTTTTCTCAAGTGAGTGATCATTTTTTAAGGTAGGAAACACCAGATATTAGAGAAAAAATCCTAGTACAGCCTGACCTGTCTCTCTAAATTTAGGGGGATGAGTGAAACAATGTTACTTGGTCAAGAGTTAGGAAATGGTGAGAAAGAAACACAGGGAAATAAGTAATTAAAATAGGACAAAATGAATATATAATGGAGTTAGATGTGGGGAAAAGAGCTGGCTTACGACAGTGGGAATCTAGTCTGCTTATGGGGCTCAAGAAAAGTTTCAGTGAGGAAATAACTTTTGGGCTGAGTCTGAAAGGATGAGTAGATAGATGCTTTCCAGGTAAACAGTAGGAGAAAGAAATGGAGGGCAGAGGGCAAGTATGTTTGAGGGACAGTAAGTGAACAGTGGGATTCAGGTACAGAGCAGGGGCAGGTAGGACTCAAGCCCAAGGACCACATGGTAATGGCCCTTCATACAATATATAATAAGAATATAGTACTAATTCTGCAGGTGCCTGGTTCACAAACTAGTTTGGCATCCCAGAGTCCTTGCTGTGGGTGAAAAGACTGGTTTTTTCAGGGAAGTGCTGTGCATGTAGAGAAAATCTGTGTGCCAATAGCTGATAGAGCCCCTTGTGTATTCCCATGTGTTCCTAGATGTGTGAAGACTCGTGTATCTGCTTGGGATAGATTGTTGTAAATGGGCCCATGGCCATACATGGAAACTGTGTGAGCAGAGCAACAATGGATGCCAGATGGTAGAGGATCCTGGATCCCTGTAGTCCTGTTTACTAGGTCTCTCAGAAACAGAACTTTGTAAGAATGCTCTAGTCTTCAACTATACCAGGAACACAAAAACTGCCGTGACAAGGTTGTCATTTCCATTGTAGATGGAGATAACAGGGGCACTGTGGCCTCTTGAGTCTGAATATCTTATTGCTGATTCTCAGATGACTACTGCTGGGGAATTCCACCCCAGGCAGGTTTTGCCTTCTCTTCTGAAAGGCAATACAAATCCAGAAGGAGGTGGCTCTGGAAAGGGTCCTCTATATCAGAAAGCATTCAACCATTCATAATCATCTCATTCCTTCCTTCCTCAAGAGTGTCTGGAATATCCCTGATGTGCAAGACCCTGTAGAGAAGGACCATACCCCACCTTCCTGGAGCTATCTTGTAAATGGAGAGGAAGCACCCCACTTAGGCCAACAACAACTTGACTGAGTGGCTGGGTGTCCAAAGAGGGACAGGGTTGGTCTGGGTTGGCAGAACTCAGAAGGTAAGGGAAAGAGCTCTGAGCCATGTTGTGGTCAAGGCTGGTGGCCTTCATCTGGACTTCGAAGGACAGCTAGTGACTGAATCCATTGATAAGACTGTCTTCAAGCAGGAGAAAGGACAGGAGCAGAGGTCCAGAGGCACTGATGGAGCTACTGTCTATCCACCGGCAGCTCTCCAGAATCAGTTAGGCCCCCTCCTGTCTGCCCCTTCGCCCTGCTGTCCTGGTTCAACTAGGCTGGAGCTCTTTGCCTTCTGCTTGGCTGCTTGCCTCAGTACTGTTGTTCAAGCCATTCTCAATTTGGGATGATTTTGTTCCCAACATCCCCTTCTTATCAGTGGACATTTTTGATCATCTCAACTAGGAAGAAATGCTACTGGCATCTAGAGGGTTGAAGGCATCTTGCAATGCAAAGAATTGCAAATAACTTTTTTTTCAAAAAGTGCAGAGAGTTACCCAGTTCAAAATATTAATAGTGCCAGGGCGCCTGGGTGGCTCAGCCGGTTAAGTGGCTGACTCTTGATTTTGGCTCAGGTCATGATCTCAAGGTCCTGGGATTGAGCCCCACATTGGGCTCTGTGATCAGCAAGGAGTCTGCTTGAGGATTCTCTTTCTCTCTCTCTCCCTCTGCCTCTCACCCTGTGCTCTGTCTTGCTCTCAAATAAATAAATAAATAAATAAATCTTAAAAAATTTTTTAATAGTGCTGAGGTTGAGATTGAGAAACCCTGGGTTATTCCATTTAACCCTTGTCTTCCCACCCTCACTGAAAAAGATGCTTCCGTGGGAATTTTCTTCAAACTTGGGAGCCACCTTTAGACATGATTGTGACATTTATCCTGGGACCTGAGCACTTAAGATCCCAGCTCAGAGGATCCCCCTCCCAGAGATACTGGCCCCCTCACAGGGGCAGGTGCAGTCAGCCAAGTCACAGAAGGCCAAGGAGGGGGACGCCTGGGTGGCTCAGTTGGTTGGGTGTCTGCCTTCAGCCCAGGTCATGATCCTGGAGTCTTGGGATCGAGCCCTGCATCAGGCTCCCTGCTCAGCAGGGAGTCTGCTTCACCCTTTCCCCCTGCCCCTCTCCCTGCTGTGCTCACTCTCTCGCTCACGCTCTCAAATAAATAAATAAATAAATAAAATCTTTAAAAAAAAAAAAGGCCAAAGAGGAGGAAGAAAGAGGCCATGCCAGTTAGTTTGAAGATTAGAGCCTTATTGGGGTTCTTTGAAAAAGTGTTAAATGGCAGAAATGGAAACACTCTTCAAGAGGTTAAGGAGGAAAAGGGTGATCAGAACATTGACAGAAAGAATGTGTGTTAGTTTCCCGAGGCCACTGTAACAAAGTACCATAACCTGGGGGCCTTAAACAACTGAAATATAGAGTCTCACAGTTGTGGAGGGCAGAGTCTGAGATGCAGGTGTTGGCGGCTTGGTTCCCTCTGATTCGGTGAGGGCAGACCCATTCCATGCCTCCCTCCTAGCTGCTGGTGGTGCGCTGGCGACCTTAGGCAGAGAGGCCCTACATCACTCTCTGCCTCATCTTCACCTGGTGTTCTCCTTCTCTGTGTGTCTGTGTCCAATTTCCCCCTTTCACAGGGGCACTAGTAATACTGGATTAGGATCCACAGTGATGGCCTCACTTTAACTAATTGCATCTGTAACAACCTTATTTCCAAATAAGGTCACAGTTTGAGGGGTGAGGGGTGAGGACTTCAACATGTGGGTTTTGGGGAGACAAAATTGAACCCATAACAACGTGCTAATCATCACTCCTTCCTGTAAACGTCCACACTGTTTCCTTTGTACTTGGGCACTCTCATTGAGGCTGCCTTTATAGAGGAATTTGTAGAGCAGGATCCTTCTACCCCACAGCCGTGAGCTTCCCGAGGGAAGAGGCTGGGACAAGTAAACATGTAGAGATTTTAGGAAATTGAGCATTAAACCAATATTTAAGTGCTTTGAAAACTTAAGGTGTTGCAGTACTAACTGCTATTTTGAATCACAAAATGTACATATATATGAAAAAAAATCAATTAAGTCACTTTGTTGATGATTCTTGCCTTGCATTTCTTCTCTCCTTGGGGAGAACAAAGCTCATACTTGAATTTGAGATAATTGAATTGCCCATGTGGCCTGCATTTTACTCTTCCTTTGTTTATTTTATTTGACTTTATTCTATTCTATGTTCACTTGCTGACAGAGTGGCAATCAGTGGGAGGAAAATCTTTTTTATACAGATAAAACTCTGTGACCAATGGAGCTGCTGGGCTGAGACAAAGAAGGAATGTAGATGCACCAATAAACACCAAATACCTTTTGAAATAAATTATCTAACCACTGCAAGATCTCACCGTTTTTAGAGATAGGATTTTATAAAGTTCATTATTCTCTTGATATTTCTCTGAGATACTTTGATCTGTGAATTCATTTTATTTTAGCCCCTTGCCTCCGGTCTGGCCCCTATAAGCTGCTTTGCAGCTCCCAGAACCCGCTAACTCCCAGGCTCAGCACGGTGTTGTAAATTTTTATGCTCAGCCTGTACTTTGTGTGGGACACTTAGTAGTCGCCAAGCCGATAAGTGACAAATTAATTCATCATTAAATGGATTTAGTTTATGGATTTCTAGACTAACAGAATGTGTGATTAATATAACTGACGATAATCACTTATATCTAATGCATTGACTTTTTCCACGCTGGCTACAGTCGAAGGGCCTTTCCCAACTCTGCTTCTGGCCAACTACTACCTGAGGTGAAAGTGGTTCAGGGAGAGGAAGTTTGGGCAAGAGGAAAAGAATATCTTTGTCCCCTCCAGCAGGCTGGATGTGAGGGAAGAGATAGGGAAAAAAGGAAAGAAGATCAAATTGTGAAGTAGCGCTAACATCTAGAAAATTTTTGTTCTGCTCCAACATGAGGAGGACAAATAGCATTAATTACTCAAGTCACCCTAAACATGAGCTTCTGTGTACCTTTGATGGTCTGTGGTGGATGGCTGAAGAGAGTGGGGGAAAGGCAAATATTTTCAATTATAATGAAGGATCTGTTTAGAATCTTATTTATTCTCTTCTTGCTACTGCTACCCAAATATAACAGAAACCCAAATTTATTTTTTTTTAATTTTATTATGTTATGTTAGTCACCACAAAATACATCATTAGTTCTCGATGTAGTGGTCCATGATCCATTGTTTTCATATAACACCCAGTGCTCCATGCAGTACGTGCCCTCCCTAATACCCATCACCGGACTA
>NW_028010623.1:0-851 GCF_054177405.1 Leptonychotes weddellii
GGCTCAATGCCCCAATCAAAAGACACAGGCTATCAGACTGGATTAAAAAACAAGACCCATCGATATGCTGTCTGCAAGAGACTCATTTTAGAACCAAAGACACCCCCAGATTGAAAGTGAGGGGGTGGAAAACCATTTACCATGTTAATGGACACCAAAAGAAAGCTGGGGTGGCAATCCTTATATCAGACAAATTAGATTTTAAACCAAAGACTGTAATAAGAGATGAGAAAGGACACTATATCCTACTTAACGGGTCTATCCAACAAGAAGATCTAACAATTGTAAATATCTATGCCTCTAACATGGGAGCAACTACTTCTATAAGGCAATTAATAACAAATAAAGTCTTAAAAAATAAAGTCTTAAAAAATATTTTTCTTCTTTGCACTAATTTTTAGGATAAAATGCTAAAAATGTTATAAAATGTAACCCTATATGTGTACCTAAAACAAGACACAATTTTAATACACACATTAAATATTTTGTGTTTCCTTCTAGAAAGGATGAGTACTTTCACTGTACCACAACTAATGTATATATGTAAGTGTATGTATATATATTTCTCACTTCAGTAACAAAGGTTTCAAAACAAACTATTCAATGAACAATGGATATTTCAAGTGGAGTTCCGAAAAGTTTTGTTTTTTTTTGAAACTTCCAGGTGAGGGCAGAGTGATGCATGTCGTTGTACTGGTTTGTGATTTAATGTAGTTCTGACATTTTGTTTCCCAAATTCCCTCTCAATTAAGTTTGAAAGGGAGCAAAAACAGAAATTGCTTGTGCCTGCTAGATTGTTTTTGGCCCCTCTACATCACTTTCTCTGTACAGAGGTGTAGCCCTCTCACTCA
>NW_028010624.1:0-851 GCF_054177405.1 Leptonychotes weddellii
AGAAGTGAATCCGAGGTGATATTTGGGAGGATAGATGGCGGGGGAGGGGACCAGCGCTCGCCGCTTCTGGCAAGTGATAGAGCCACGGAGCTCAAAATCAGAACTTTTAGAAGTCGTCTCTGCTGAGGGACAACACTCCAGTGGCTAAGAGGGGTGTGGAACCCTCACAGGACAGTGTAGTCTCAGGACCCTCGGGGGTGTGGCAGAGCTCCCAGGTATCAGAGCAAGGAAGCGGGCTGCAGAGATGGAGCTGAGGTGCGGGCTCTCAGCTTGGGGTTGCCATAAACCTTGATCCATGGCAGAGTTGGACCACTACTCCTCCAGCAGGCACCCAAAAAGCGGCAGATCCGGGGAGACTCCCCTTCCTCCACTGGGAAGAGTGGCGTGGGAGTGCACTGCAGGGATCTGCTGGGTTTGGAGACTCCACACTGAGTCAGGTGCCAGAGATAGAAATGCTGGGTAACAGGCTGGGTGAGCATGAAGTGCAGATGGAGACCAGGGAGACAGGAGTGACTGACTGCTTTTCTCTGGGGGCACATTGAGGAGTGGGGCCCCGAGTTCTTGGCTCCTCCGGGGCGGAGATTGGGAGGCCAACATTTTCACTCTCAGCCTCCAAAGCTGTATGGAAAGCATGCAGGGAACAAAAGCTCCTGAGAGCAAACCCAAGTAGATTACTTAGCCCTGACTGGCAAGGGCAGGGCAATTCTGCCTCCGGCAAAGACATTTGGGAACCATGGCAACAGGCCCCTCCCCAAGAAGATCTTCCAGAACAGCCAGCCAAAACCAAGTTTACTGATCAATGAGAATGGCAGAAATCCAGCGCTAGGGGAATAATGCACATAGAATCCATG
>NW_028010625.1:0-851 GCF_054177405.1 Leptonychotes weddellii
AGGTCTTTGTCCTGGCAGCAACCCCCACCTCTGCCCAGCCAGGCCTGGGTTCTCTTCCACCAGGAGCCAGGGGACAGATGGAGGCATTCAGACAGCCAGCGGTGTGTGCATGTGTGATATATACAAGTGGTGTGTGTGGTGTGGTAGGACGTGGGGTGTTTGTGTGTGTGCATGCCCCCTGTCCTGCACAGATCCCAGCAGCCCAGCCGCCTCGGAATGCTGGGGGTCGCCCTGGGCAAATTCCAGACCTCTCCTTCAGCATCTGCGAAACTCCCTGTCCTTCCGGGGATCTGTCCTGTGCAGAAACTGGCTCCTACGTGTACCTGTTTAAGTGGACCTGATAGACTCCCCAGGAGACATCATGCCCTTAGAGAAGGGCCCTTCCGCTCCCTGAGGGGTTCCCCCTCCTCTCTCCCCACCCGGGGTGGGGGTCACAGTGTCCCATGGCCAGCAGAAGCCGAGCAGTGCCCACGGAGCCTCGGGTGGCTTTGCCGGACTGGCACCTCAGGCAGCGTGAGCTGGCTGGAGGCTCTGCTCGGCCACCGGAGGACTGCCCTTTTCTTCTGTCCGTTTTTCTCATTTTCTCTGAAGAACAGGAGTTAGAGTTTCACTGACTGACACGCACTGGATGTGCCTGCGCCACTGGGATCCCAGGTTTTCACGCTCTGTGCTGGGCACGTGGGCAAGAAGTGTCTGCAAAAGTGCAGGCAGCCCACGGGCTCTAGCCGGCCTCAGCCTCAGCCTCCAGTCTCAGTCTCAGCCTCAGCCTCAGCCTCCAGCCTCAGCCTCAGCCTCAGCCTCCAGCCTCAGCCTCAGCCTTAGCCTCCAGTCTCAGCCTCAGCCTCCAGTCT
>NW_028010626.1:0-851 GCF_054177405.1 Leptonychotes weddellii
TTGCCACCTCTCTAACTGGTCTGTCAAATACTTCACCTGCCTCAAATCCAAATCTCTTTTATTTGAATATATATGTGAATAAATGACTCTAAGACAAGCACATATTGATTTTTTAAAAAGGAAAGAGGTAGGCAATGTTATCCCACAACAATTTATTCTCAACCTTACAGCCAAAATATACAAGTAGATCATGTGGTTCGCTTTCTTAAAATCCTTCCAGTGACTTCCCATTGCCTGGGGACAGCACGGGAAGTCTGTGGATCCAGTGTCTTTCCCTCACTTGCCCCTTACACCTGGCCTTCTATCAGTTATCTGAATGTGCCAAAGTCATTCACACTGTGCTATTTCTACCTGCAGTAATGTCCACCTTCGCGCCTACCCCCTTCAGGTCTCGGATGTTCTGGAAGTTTCCTCAACTCCCTCCCAGGTCCACACTAGCTTAGGTCCCTATGTTGAAAGCTTTGTTTAGCATCCTGTACTCCTCTTTTGTAATACTTATTCCAACTCTATTTAATTAAGTATTTTGGGGAGTATTTGCTTAATGTGTATTTTCTGCATCCAGTTTGTCAACTCTTGAATCCCCGAAGACTAACATATTATTTTGAAGCTTTTAAAATTGTGCTTCACAATAAATTTTAGATCATAACCAGTACACACACACAAAAAACAGAAAAGTTTCATGAACATGCCCCTTCTGCATGCAATTCACTTGATAATTTCTACTCTGTTTTTTTTTTTTTTTTTAAAGATTTTATTTCTTTATTTGAGAGAGAGAGAATGAGAGAGAGCACATGAGAGGGGGGAGGGTCAGAGGGAGAAGCAGACTCCCTGCCGAGCAGGGAGCCCGATGC
>NW_028010627.1:0-851 GCF_054177405.1 Leptonychotes weddellii
GTTCCTGAGGATGAGTGACGTGGAGCATCTTTTTCATGTGCTTTTTGGCCATGCGTACGTCTTCACTGGAAAAATGTCTAATCAAGTCCTTTGTCTATTTTTTAATTGGGTTGTTTGTTTCTCTATTGTTCTCTATCTCTCCATCGTGGAAGTTCTTTATGTATTCTAGATAGTAACCCCTTACCAGATATGTGATTCATAAATAATTCATAATAGCTTTTAAATGAGGTAATTTCTCAGCACCTGCAATGCTCATGACAAAAAAAAGGTTTCCCAAGACACAGCCAGACCCTCACGCTGGGTCTCTCCTCTTCTGATCCTTCACCTACAGTGTGATTCCAGGGTTGGAGTCAGGATGGGGGTCCCGGGCGATGACCATCCCACCACCTCATTCCAGTGGGGACACTGAGGCCCAGAGGGGGCTGACGTGACCAGCGTTAGCAATCAGTACTCAGGGTGCCATCTGGGCTTCACTGCCAGGGAAACCCCATGCTCTGTCCAACACCAGGGAGGCGTCAGAGTGCAGCAAGGGACGACTGCGAAGAACACAGCCGAGCATGGCCGTCTCCAAAGTGGGGCTGCCCCGCAGAACAACTTCACTCTGTGACCACAGTCCTTCAACAGTTAACTCACTGATAAAAGTTTATTGCCCTGCAAGAGAGTTCTTATCTCTGAATGCTAAAATAGCATATGACTTTGTTTGAACTAGTTGCTCGAAGTTTACCCTAACCGAGTATCACTTAGATTAGATAGATTTTAAATTAGGGAAAAAAAAAGAAACTGAACTGGAAGTGAAAACAGACTATTGAGAAAGAAGGAAAAATCTTGATTATTGGATAGAGGGAGGAAAG
>NW_028010628.1:0-851 GCF_054177405.1 Leptonychotes weddellii
CAGGTGGGCACAGAAAGGTGGGCGCAAGTGGGTGGATGCAGGCAGGTGGGCGCAAGCAGGTGGGCGCAGGCAGGTGGGCGCAGGCAGGTGGTGCAGGCAGGTGGGCGCAAGCAGGTGGGCACAGAAAGGTGGGCGCAAGTGGGTGGGCGCAGGCAGGTGGGCACAGGCAGGTGGGTGCAGGCAGGTGGTGCAGGCAGGTGGGTGCAGGCAGGAGGCTGCAGTAGCTGCCTGACTCCTTAAAGCCACGTTGTCACACGCAGCTGTCATACAAAGCTGTCATGCAGGCTGCCATATGCTTGAGTGGTTGGCAGATATTGGGTGGTGTCCCATCAGCAGTCACAGAGATGTCTGGGATGCCCTGTCCTCTGTCCTTGCCCGTCATCATGCCCACAGCCTTCCCTGCCCTGGGGTCCTGGACCATGCTCCCTCTCCCCCTACTACTTTTTCCACTCCCTCACCCTGTCTCTCTGGTTCTCATCCTTGACCCTGAAGAGCTGGCAGACCACCCCCACCCTGGGACCCACAGGGCAGCCCCCCTACAGGAGGTGACCTGAGGCCGTGAAGAGGAAGCTGGATTCACGAGCGAGAGCTCCCCGTCTCCCTAGAGGAGGGTGCACAGGGCGAGGAGCCCAGCACCGAGGGGATGCAGCCGCCTCCTGCACAAAATGCTCCTGTAGTCCAGAGCCCCAGAGAAGCTCGAGGGGCCAGGGCGAGCCCCCTTCCTCCTCGTGACCCGGCAACCACTCTCCCTGGCTTTCACACCAAACACCATCACGGCGTTAGGAAACCATCTGAACTGAAGAGAACTGAGAGAATCCTGAGTAGTTCGAAAAGAGTATGGTTGGTTATGA
>NW_028010629.1:0-851 GCF_054177405.1 Leptonychotes weddellii
TGAACATAGACGCATATATCCACAAAACAAGAGGAATAATAAAGATAAAAGTTTTGATAAACCGAAAAAAGAAAAATAGAGCAATGTTAAATGAATCAGAAAGAAAAAACACAAGAATACAATTTAAAGTCTAAGAAAGAGACATTACCATTTATAGCCATTTATAGCCATGGATAGAGGGACAGTTTTTTAAACCACATTGAACACTGCAATATTAACTTATTTCAGGAAATGGAAATATTCTAGGAAAACATAAATTATGAAAAATGACACAAAATACACAGGAAAGTCAAAAAGCTTAATGATAGAAGAAATTCAGTAAAAAAAAGAAAATTGTTCAAGATCTACACACTAGAGTCCTTGTCTTAACTAGTTTTATAAATAAATCCTTTCAAATGTTCAAGGAATAGTTAACTCACATCGATGAAGCTATTTAGGAGCAGAGGAAAAGAACACTGAACTTGTTTTCCAAAATGAGAACAATCCTGCAGACAAAAACATGGCAAAGCATAAAAACTAAAATGCTCATATTGGGGCGCCTGGGTGGTTCAGTTGGTTAAGCGTCTGCCTTCCACTTAGGTCGTGATCCCCGGGGTCCTGGGATTAAGTCCCACATTGGGCTCCCTGCTCGGCAGGGAGTCTGCTTCTCGCTCTATCCCTCCCCCCTGCTTGTGCTCTCTCTCTCTCTCTCATGCTCTCTCAAACAAATAAAATCTTTAAAAAATAAAATAAAATTGGGCACCTGGGTGGCTCAGTCGTTAAGCGTCTGCCTTCGGCTCAGGTCATGATCCCAGGGTCCTGGGATTGAGCCCCGCATCGGGCTCCCTGCTCAGTGGAGAGTCTCCTTCTCC
>NW_028010630.1:0-851 GCF_054177405.1 Leptonychotes weddellii
ATAAAAACCCTTTGAAATAAGGTGCTATCATCACCCCAGTCTTAACTATAGAGAAACAAGCAGGGTAAGCAACTTGCCCAATGTCATACAGCTAGTAAGTGGTAGAGCCAGATAGTCTGGTTCTAAGGCCTCATGAGGCCTTAACCCTTAGTCCCCTGTTGCTTCTTACACAAAAAAGGTCAAATACAACAGTAAAGCAGGCCAAAGTGTCTTAATATCCAGCCCTCGTGTAGAAGACTCATTCAGCCAGGACTAGAGTTTTCATGATTTAGATGGGATAATACCAGTGTTTAATGAATTCTTAGAAGGGTTAAATTAGATAAATTAGATCACATACACCAAACACCTAGTATACCGCCTACACATATGACTATAAAAATAGAATATCCAATTGGGAAAAGATGACAGATCTTAAATTATCACTGAAAACAAAGCAAAACCCCAAGAAAAAAACCCTTCCCTTTCTGAGGAGAGACCATTCAAATCACTAAAAAACTCAAAAACATTCTCTGATCAAACTCTTGAGTCATTATTAGATTGACACAATTTAGGGGTGCCTGGCTGGCTCAGCCAGTAGAGCATGCAACTCTTGATCTCAGGGTTGTGGGTTCGAGTGCTGTGTTGGGTGTAGAGATTGCTTAAAAATAAAATCTTAAAAAAAAATCAACACATTTCAATCACATCAGTACACGCTGAGAGTAAGAGGTGCAAGGGTTGTGACCCAGTCACATTTGCACCTGACCTAGGATCTCAGCAGCTGCCCACAGTGCAGATAGCAGCTCCCTGAAAGATTCCCAGGAGAAAGGCCCCAGGAATTGTAGAAATAATTTTGAAAAATCAGAAGCTCCCAC
>NW_028010631.1:0-851 GCF_054177405.1 Leptonychotes weddellii
AGAAAATATTTTATTAAAATTAATTTCACCTGTTTCTTTTTACTCTTTAATGTGGCTACTAGAAAATTTTGAATTGCATACATGGCTCGCGTTATATTTCTGTTGGAGCACACTGATCTGAAGGATCAAAAATAAAATGCAATCGAATTTAAAGTGAACAAATGTAAATATTTTTATCAAAATGTAAAGTAAGTGAAAAAATAAAAAATTAAAATTGCTTCCATGTATAATTTCAAAAGAGTTCTTTTTCTAAAACATTCAAAGTTTCTATTAAAAACAAAAGGGAATACATACTTATTGAGTATCAAAGTTTTAAATCAAAATTATCTAAATGAACCTGAAAGTCCTCGCTGACTTCTTTGAAAGGTCTTCTAAACTATTTATAAAAATAAAATCATTAAGAAAAGAGAAGAAAATCCTTGATGATTCTAGCAGTCAATGTAAAGAATTGGCATTATGCTTCACACTTATTACATCTGGGCCTACCTATGTATACCTGAAAGAATACTCTGAATTGTTTAATACACCAACATCTTCTTCAGCCGTTGTGTAACAGTTTGAATATCACACTGATTCTGGATCCCCTCCAGAACCCCAAAGCAGAACACAGAGAGACCATGGGCGCTCACCACTACCAGCTTTTTGTGCTGGGTGTACGACTGGGTAAGCCGACTAAGACATCTTCTCTCTCACCTAAGCACTTCCACAGCTCAGATCCTCCCCACACTCCAAGGTGAGCAGCAGCACAACCCACCAACCTGCATGGAATTCAGACTCAGTTACCTTTTGTTTTGAGGACCCGGCGCAAGAATGGTGTTAATCACAAAAGGGGCTAGAGCTTCACGTCACAC
>NW_028010632.1:0-851 GCF_054177405.1 Leptonychotes weddellii
AGAGTGCAGTGAAATAGTGTTGAGAGAAAAAAAATATATACCAATCCAGAATTCTGTACTCTGAGGAATTATCCTTCAAAAATGAAGGACAAATAAAGACCTTCTCAGACAAAAATTGAGGGAATTTGTTGGCAGTAGTCCCACCTTGCAAGAAATGTGACAATTGTTTAGAGGAAAGGAAAACGATATTGGTCAGAAATTCTTAATTGATCTAACAGATAAGATATTGTTCAAAATAATAACAGCAACAATGTATCCAATTATATATAAAAAAGTATATATTCTATATATGCTTATATAAGTGGAGTGAGTTACAGCGACAAGATAAGGGATGGGAGAAAGGAACTGGGATTATTTTGTTATTATAAGGTATTCCCACTACCTGTGAAATGTTGGAGTGTTATTTGAAAGTGAACTTGGATTAGTTGTAAATGTATATTGCAAACTCTAAGGAAATAACTAAAAAAGTAATAAGGTATAACTTTATTTGCCAAGAAAGGAGATAAAATGGAATCATATAAAATGCTAGATTAAAATAAAAAGGACAGAAAGAGTGGAAGGAAAAATAGGAACAAAGACTAAGGACAGTAAATAGAACACAATAGCAATATGGTAGATATTAATCAAACTACATCAATAATCATTCTGAACGTTGAAGGTCTAAATGTACCAATTAAAAGAGAGTTTGTCAGAGCATATCAAAAAACAAGACCTAACTATATGTGTCTACCAGAAGCCAACTTTAAACATAAACACACATAACGATTAAGGACTCTGAGAAACAAACTGAGGGTTCTGGAGGGGAGGGGGGTGGAGGGATGGGTTAGCCTGGTGATGGGTATTAAAGATGG
>NW_028010633.1:0-11771 GCF_054177405.1 Leptonychotes weddellii
GGAATTGCCCCGCCCTTGCCCGTCCGGGCTAAGTAATCTGCTCGGGTTTGCTCTCCGGAGCTCTTGTTCCCTGCAAGCTTTCTGTACAGCTTTGGAGGCCGAGAGTGAAAATGGCAGCCTCCCAATCTCCGCCCCGGAGGAGCCGAGAACTTGGGGCCCCGCTCCTCAGTGAGCCCCCAGAGAAAAGCAGTCTGTCACTCCCGTCTCCCCTGTCTCTGGCCGCACTCCGTGCTCACCCTGCCTGTGACTGAGCGTTTCTATCTCTGGCACCCGACCCTGTGTGGAGTCTCCAAACCCAGCAGATCCCTGCAGTGCGCTCCCACACCGCTCCTCCTGGGGGAGGAAGGGGAGTCTCCCCAGATCTGTCACTTGTTGGGTCCCTGCTGGAGAAGCAGTGGCCCGACTGTGCCGTGGATCACCGTTTATGGCAACCCCAAGCTGAGAGCCCGCTTCTGGGCTCCATCTCTGCAGCCGGCTTCCCTGCTCCGATACCTGGGAGCTCTGCCGCACTCAGGCACCCCCGGTCTTTCTGTGACCCCAAGGGTCCTGAGACCACACTGTCCCGCAAGGGTTCCACCCCCCTGCTTAGCCACCGGAGTGACGTTCCTCAGGGGAGCAGACTTCTAAAAGTTCCGATTTTGTGCTCCGCGGCTCTATCACTTGCCAGAAGCGGCTGACGGCGGCCCCTCCCCCACCGTCTATCCTCCTGAATATTGCCTCAGATTCACTTCTCCGCACGTCCTACCTTCCAGAAAGTGGTCGCTTTTCTGTTCAGAAAGTTATAGCTCTTCTTTTCTTCGATCTCCTGTTGAGTTCGTTGGTGTTCAGAATGGTTTGATCCCTATCCAGATGAATTCCTGAGAGGAGACAAAATCCAGGTCTCCTACTCCTCCGCCATCTTGTTTTGCCCCCCTCTAAAAGCTTTCTAATGATAAAAAATAACAAAACTCTAGTTAAGAGGTCATACATGTAGGAAGGATAAGTAGCTTTAATACAAAAGACTGATAAGGAATCTTGGAAAGTTTACAATGTAATTAATCAATCATCTGCTTGTAGAAGCACTTCTAAGCACTATATAACAACACAGTGTAACAACTGTGAATAACTTCACTCAATTAAGAAAGTCCTTACTACTTTAAATTTGCATACCACAAAATAACACCATGGTTCTAGAGTGTCCCTCTTTGGTTTTATTGCTAGTACCTATCAGTCAGTAAGTGCAAGTTTGTCCCTGTATCTTTGCCACTGAGTATTGTAAAACAATTGAAAGTAATTTAAATGCTGTAGAAAGTCTTTAAGGAATTAAATATTTTTCAAAAGACAAATGGGAAAGTATTCCAGAAAAGAATTTGGATCTGGAAATGAGGTGGGGAATAGGAAAGCTTAGATTGCCTGAAAATACAGAAGAGTTGCTGAGCTGACTTCACAGAAAAGAATGGAAAGAGGCATAAGTTGAAAGCAAGACCTATCAGGTGGTTTTTCAGAAGTGGTTTTGTTTCCAGTACAGTTCCTTACACAAAGGTGTTCATCCATAGTAGTTCTCTTCTTCCCCCTTTCCTATAAATGTGAACATGGTAGGACTTAATTAATATCTATTAAATAAATGCACAAAGCACAATAGCTTTTTATCACTAAATGTATTTATATAGTAACGGGGGAATTGACATAAATTATATCAGGATCCTATTGGCAATGACATCTCTTCTAATTGGATGCTAGAAAACAGTGACCTTGCCCCTCCATGTATCTTTAACAGAAGCTGACTGGTGCTGTCTTAACCATCTTTCCCATCAAGTCAAAGTATCCATCAGACTAGGACCTTTTGGTCATATGCAGAATTGTCATTCAGGTTCACATGAGTGCTCTTGTGCTTAAGAAACCTATAAACATACATGAATGCACACACACACACACACACACACACCTCATAGTATGCAACTGTAGGTACAGGACAGAGTACCCATGGTAAAAGTCGTTAGAGAGGGAAAAAGGTGGAAACCATGGCAGTCACTGGTCCACACCACTGATGGAATCTTATTGACATATTGTGAAAAACTCTGTAGTTAAAAAGTCCCTTAAATGGAAACTGGATCTGCTCCCTGAGATAATTCCCTTCTCATTGTTTTGCACAGCCCCTGGTTCTAAATTCTGGAAAGTTTTTTCTTGTTCAATATCCTCATTGGAGATCTGAAGTGGGTTTTGCAGAGTATATTCTCTGGGCTGCTTCTTGTCAGTGAGGATTAAGAGGTCTGAGGACTGTTTACTAGTCATGGACTTTTGTGACAATATGAATTCCCTTGAAAATTTTTGAGGCTTTTAATCCATTTGCTTCTATAACTATAATGTTTACATATAATCAGTCAACACAACCAAATTTCTTTCCTAAATATAGAACTCATATTTGCATATTTCTTGCTGCTTCCTCAACTCCGTGTACCCCCTTCTCTGATTCTCTCTCTCTCTCCCTCTCTCCTCTTCTCTCCTTTCTGTCTTATTCTTAATCTGGTTTTTGCCAAAGGGCTTAATCCCTGTGTTCAATTTAGAATTGTTAATAGATTTCTATTCCTTAAAGTATTTGTCTGTCTCATTTCCTACTATTTTAAATCCAGAAACAATGAACTTTTCCAATTCTGCAAGTCCCCAAATTTTCTAGATTCTCTCTTTCCTTCCATTTGTGCTCTCAAAGCAAATAATTCTTGGCAGAGCTCATCCTTTTTGTTTAATGTCTTGCTTAACATGGGAAGTAACAGCTAATACACACTAATATTTTGTCTTTTTCCACCTCTCTCCCCTTAAACTGTAGACTTCTAGGCACTTGGTCTACCTTTCAAGTTATTAACAAGCAAGAGCTTTACCAACTATTTTACCACTGAATTAAATGGATCTCTGTTTTGCTAGGCTCTAGTTCATATTTCCTTGTCACCTTCCAGTAGCACATAGTTTATATTTTTGTTATTACAGCAACACCTCACTTCAAAGTACTAATTCTTATTTAACATAGGTTATTCTGCAATAATAAGTAGACCCAAAATTTATAATGGCTCAAACAACAGCCTGAGGTGGATGTTTCTGATCTGTAAGCAGTTGTCTTCTTTGCAAAGACCTGTTTTCTTCTGGCTTCACTATCTTCTATGGTCTTGTTACCATCACACCCGACTGGCAGGAGAAGTAGCATGGAGGCATGTAGGAAGCATGCACACCTCTTGAAAAGCTTGGCCTCAGAATGATACATAATACTTCTGTTTATATCAGGCACACAGTCACACCACACTGCAAAAGAAGCTATGAAATGTAATCTACCTGTTTGTTAGGAAAAAGAAAAAATAAATGTTTGTGAACATTTATGCTCGCCATAGGTCCCTTTGACAGTTTTTCCATTATTAAGATAGCCAGGCCACTAAAAATAAAATTATTTTATGTATTAAACTTCTTTTTTTCCTCTAGGAAGATCAAGAGGGTGAATGATTGATAGAGAATGGTTATGTGCTCATCCTATTATGGTTTGTTTTTTACCCTTTGGATAAATTCTAGGCTCCTTTAAGAAAGGACTCAGGGTCTTACATTTTGAGTATTTACAGTGCCCTAAGCATAAACATGACAGCATAAGAGTACTAAATAAATCATTGGTTTTCTGTTCATTATTTAATGCTCTAGAGGAGGGTTCAGCAATTTTTTTCTATATGGCCAGATAGTAAACAAGTTAGGCCTTTCTAGCCACATAGTCTCTGTTGCAACTATGAAAATTTGTTTTAGTGTAAAAGCAGCCATAGACAATAAATAAATGAACAAGTGTGGCTGTCTTCTAAAAAACTTTTACTTATAAAAACAGGCAGCAGCCAGGAGTTTGGACCTTAGAGGTAATTATCACTTTGCTCTCACCAGTTTGATACAGAACAACTTTCTTAGACTCTCTGAGTCTGAATTTCAATGTAAAGTGGAGAAAGCCATTGCCTATCAGTAGTTTTAAATACGTGGTAATGTGAGAATTGAGTCACGGAGCCTTGAACAGAGGAGCTTCTCATTCATTAGACACATATTATCATCACATCCAATCTGTGTCAAATGTTTATAGGTGAGAAAGTTAATTTAATTTAATTTTAATTAATTTATTTTTTTAAGGTTTTGTTTATTTATTCATGAGAGAGAGAGAGGCAGAGGGAGAAGCAGGCTCCCAAGGAGCAGGGAGCCCGATGTGGGACTTGATCCCAGGACCCTGAGATCATGACCTGAGCCGAAGGCAGATGCTTAACCATCTGAGCCACCCAGGCGCCCGAGAAAGTTAATTTTAAATGTATTTCTAGTCTTTTACCAGAGTAAGGAACATTGGAGAACTGAAACAATTATTTTTCCTTTTATTTCTCACCATGAGTTTGATAATGGATGCTCAATAATTATTTAACTAAGGACTTGAAGACTAGTCTGTCTGTGTTGTCACGTACTAATCACATGAGGACCCATAATATTGCTGTGGAACAGTGATTCTTAACCTTTTCAATTTTATATTCCTCCCATTACTATATGAAAGAACGAGGATCGCAGCATGATAGAAATAATAGGGCACTTTATTCCAAGAAATACATAGAGATGTTTATAGACATTGTGGTGTTTCATTTATCATTGATGGTAAATTTTAAGGACAGGATTACTGCTTTTGTATTGATGGAAACCAGTTTTATAGCTCTGGCTTTAAAACAAATGATTCTGTTCAGTTTTGAAATGTATATAGTTTTGTAATGATATAGATGAGAAAGAAAGATATTGCCATGGTAACTGTAAAACCCAAAGATAATAATAATTTTTAAATTGAAGTCATACTGTCAGGTGGGGTTGTCAGGATAAATCTGCAGTACTGGTTAAAGGATATAACAAGTGAGGGATGGTGGATTCTTAAGAATTGTTTTTGAAAAACCTATAGCCCACTGAGACATTTTCTTCTTCCTCCAGGGTTATGCTTATAGTTGGTTAATCACAACTCTATAGAGAACTTTCCTAGATTTGAAATTCATGCAATGACTCTATATGAGTACTGTGTGAATGGAATTTTTAACTTGAAGTAAAAAATACTCCCCTTTAATGTGTGAAAAAAAAATGATTGTTACAGTTAATTTTTTCTTCCACATGTGATTTAATCAGTATTTGAAGTACCACCATATGCCAAAAACAGTGGTGGGTAATTAGGGCATCAAATGAATGAGATAATTTCTATATTTGAGATACTAATGTACTAGTGGAACAAACAAGTAAGCAGGGAAATTTAATACAATGCTACCAGCTATAGAGGTGGAGACAAGCTACTATTAGGAAAAGAGGAAACAATAAATTCAAATTAGGGATTCATAGATTGATGTGTGAAGTGAGTCTCAAAGAATGAAGATATCTTCCTCCCAAAAATTAAGATGGGAAAGGAATTCAGAGAAGGGAATTCCAGGAAGACGTATAAAGCAAACCTGCTGATATGTTTCTTACGTACTGCTTTACCTTTCCTTGAGTTTGCACATGTTTTTTCTTTGTCTGTAAATACCTTTGTTACCTCTTATCTATCTGGTAAAATCATTATTCTTCAAAAGACATGAATAGAAATGTCTTCTATTCATGAAGGTTTCCCTGTCCTTCATAAGCATATTGAATCATCCTTACCTTTGTTCAACAAATGTGAGGCTCCTGCTAAAACTTAACATCACTCTGTTTGGCAAATATTTTTCAATTGCTTTTTTTCCTATTCAAACTAGAGGCATCTTATGCACAAGCACAACTATTCACAAACAATTGATCATCAAATCTTTGTTAGTTAGAAAAATAAATATTTTCTTATTCTGTTTTGAATGATAGTCTTTTACCTCCAACTAGATCATTGGCTTCTTAATGGTAGCCATAATATCTAATTATCTAATGTCTAGTTTTTGCATCATCTAAGGAATCTAACACATTGTTATGTAGGTCAACATATATCTGTTATAAATATTAAATGGATCACTTCTTGATTTGACTATTTTCATTGTATAGAGTCACATGTCAATAAGGTGACACTATTATTCCTTTTCTTTCATTACATTATTCAAACCATTGGCTATTTGAAAGAAAGAAATTTAAAACAACATTACTAAAATAATATTTTAAAAATCCAGTGCATCTTTTTTATATGTTGAAGTGACATTATAGTTAGTCATTTCTTACTTGTAAGCAATTATAACTATATGGCAACCAGAATAGTATTAAATTCTGTCTCTCATGTTTTTTTCTTGCTTCTACCCAGAAATGAAATGCTTTGAAAGTATTTAGGTCCAGACCAATAAAGAAAGTCTTAGAGAGAAAAAGACATGTGTATATATATCATATCAGAAGAAGTTAGTATTAAAAGTGTAACATCACCTACTTAGACCTCTTATATCTGGGAATTTACAAATATCCCTCCACCTACGACATTTACAAAGCACCCTGTTTATAGGATTCATACAGATCATTTTATTTGAACCTATCAACACTCTTGTGGGTTAAATATACCAATTATATTATAACCCCAATTTTAGAGATTATAAAAGGGAAAGTTAAGTGATTTGCCCAAGGCCACACAGGTAATAATTGGTGGAATCAGCTTTAGAAGCAAGCTCTACCTAAACATTTCTTATTCTGTGTGAATTATACTATAGTGAACATCTGGAAGAATGGTTTAAAGATTCAAAATAATATCCTGGAATCTTGTTGATTACCTAAAGATATTACCTGGAGAAGGAACATGGTAGACTGAGAGAGCAATAGGTTAAAATTCAGAGGGTGAGAATTATGGCCCTAGCACAGACTTTAGTGATGCTTTTAACCATGTGGAAGTCACTTGATCTCAGTTTTCACATCTAGGAAAATGATATGGTAGTAGCTTCCCTAAACATACCCCAAATTGTTGTGAAGATCAAAGAACTTATAACCTATAAATCATTGTCTAGTCATAGAGTATCATCACAAAGTTACACAATGATAAATGCAGAGGACAGTACACCATCCTTTGTGGTTAGATACCTGCTATGCTTTTATATAGTAGTTGGAGATACAAGTTCTAACTTTGGCTCTGCTACTACTTGACTGTTTGTCTTTGAAAAATTCCCATAACCTCGGTCTGTTTCCTGATCTGCAATATTAGGATGAACTATATAATCTCAAAAGCCTTTTCTGAGTTGCAGTGTGTGATTCTAAGTGAATCCAACCATACTTTTTGGCGTAGACTGCCTAATCATCAGCAGAATAAACTGCAGAGACAGCTGGCTGGGGTTAGGAGTACAGTCTCTGGCCACAGAAGTGCATAAAACTGAGGGGACCACATAGTCATCAAACAGATGACAGAGTTCTCATTAGCAATGTGCTGAAGCTGGTGACATCCAGGGACAATTGCCGCTGGCATTTTCTCCATGTTAGGATGCCTGTTCAATTAGTTTTTCTGTGCTAGCTCAGTCTGAACTCATCCTCTGAAAAATCAAGAAAGTGTTCTTTGTTTAATAATCAGAGTTGGGGCAGTAATCATTAAGTTCACACTTTATAGTGTATCTAATATGTGTATACCAACATGCTATGTAATGGTAAAAATTAAAAAAAAAAAGAATGGTACTCACCTTCTGTTTTGGAAGGAGTATGCACTTTGATACTGAAGAGCTTTGACTTTGGGGCATGGTCTGTTGCTTATTGGCTGTATCTCTTTTATTTGCCATTATGTTCACTAACACCATACCTGACTAAAGTAGATACCTGTTATGTGTTGACCAAATAGATTTTCTTTGGTTATATCATATTTTGTCTAAGTTTCTTCAGAGAAAATGGGAATAATAACACCCAATTTATAGACTGGTTGTGAGAATTAAATGCAATAAGAACAGAAAGACCTTTGTATGGTAGTTACTCAGTAAATATCCCCATTTCTTACACAAACTCTCCTACCTTTCCTTATATTCTAGTGTGGGGGAAGTATTGAAGACATTTGCCAACACGGGTTTAAAAGTAAAACAGTGTATATAACAAATAAACCATATCAGCAAAAGGAGCAGTTAATTCAGATTGAGAGACGAATATGATAAAAAACAAAAAAATGCAAGTAATTGAAAGCCATTGACGTAACCACTTTGGTCAGAGAGACATGTAAATAGGCCAAATATGGTGCAAGTCCCACATCCCCCTGTTCTCACTGCCCATCACAATGATGAGCTGTATCAAAACTGATAAGCATGAACACACTTGCGGGATTGCTCAAAATTGAAGACAACTCTAGATTAGAATTACAGAGAATGTGTTGGAGAAGTATCCATAGAGACTGAACAGCAGGGTTTTTGCTTGTTTTTTTTTTTTAAAGAAAAATGGCATTATCTAAGAAGGAAAGCTTACAGGTGAAAGTCATAGAGACCCAAGTTCAAGTTTAACCTCTGATACTTGTATGTTGTGAGAACAGGAACAAGTAATTTAATCTCTATAGGCATCAAATGCTATCATCTAAAAAACTGGAGATAAAAATACAGACTTTGCAGAGTGATTGTGAAGATTAAGTGAAATTTTGTGCTCAGCACATTGCAGGAACAGACTACTGCCACATTGTCCAAAATTTAGTAGATACTCAATATGTATTTACTGGTAACTCAAGAGTCACTGAATTAATGATTAATTGGGATATTATCACTTTAGAAGGAAAATATGATGATTTAATATGAACTTACCTATAACAATAGTGGGTACTCAAAAATATTTCCTTCCTTTTACTTGGTAGAAGGATTATTAGAAATGAATTAGAACTTTTAACTATAACCCATATGATTAGGATCAACTGAACTTTTGGAGGCCTGGTTGATTAACTCAGACAGGAATAATTCAGAAACTACAGTACATGTAAACACTCAACATTCAAAGATAAAATCTTGGCTTCTTTATTACTGCTTAGAACACTTTATTGCCAAGTTAGCAGAGCTCACTTCATGAGGATGTGACCAATGCAGTGATCAGAGCCTGACAAGAAGGACCTTGCTTTTGGGATGTGAAACCCAATGATTGCCATATTGAAATTATTAATAATTTGGTCTTTGTTTTTTGTAAGTGAATCCTGATGATCTAATGGAATATTCCCTGGAGAATTGAGACTTCGGCTCATAAATGATACTGCCTCCCACCTCCTTTCCACATTCTTGGGATGGGCTTCTCCGTTTTTTTTTTTTTAAAGAAAAATGGCATTATCTAAGAAGGAAAGCTTACAGGTGAAAGTCATAGAGACCCAAGTTCAAGTTTAACCCCTGATACTTGTATGTTGTGAATATGTCTCCCAGCCTGGCTTCCTCTTCCTGCCCCTGCCCTGCCACTGCTGACCCTCCACCAGGATGGCAATTTGATCACAGGAACGGGAGGCCCATGTTCTTCCATTGCAATGCTACTGCCACCACCTGATTTGGACACATGGATACAAGGATTTAGAGTCAGGCACACACCCTGAATTTTCTTGGGCTGGGCAATGTGGCAGCCACCCCTGAACTTGCTGGCAGTGCCATTGCACATTCAACAGGATCTCATGCCCACTTCCCTAATCTGGATCCTGAGCACATCCTGAAACAAGAGAGGTTTCAGTGTCTGAACAGTCATCTTCCTACCCTGGGTTAAGGTGGTGGGCCTATGGGAAGGAGACATAAGCTTGCCTACCCTCAAGGAGGGCCCTGCATTCACATTTTGCACTGGGTCTCACAAATTAGGTAGCAGATCCTGAACATGAGGCACACAACATAGCTGAGACCAAAGCTAGCACATATTCTATAACGTAACTAAGGTTTGTCCCCATTATACACACGCATCTAGACATCTGAGGTTTCTCTGAGTATGGAGCCCCTATTTCTGCCTATGTACTGAACATATTCACTTGTAAGTCTCAAACACCTCAAATTTGAATGGCCTAATTAACACTCAGGATCGCTTCCACCCAACCCTGCCCTGACTCCCAGTCTGATTATTTTCCAAGAATGTCATGATCATCTTATTTCCTTTTACAACCTACGAACTCAGAGTCACATTTGAAAATTCTATGTCTTTCACCTCTTTAGGTGATGTACATCAATTATGGCTGATAGAATTTAGTTTCAAAATATCTCTTTTTTTTTTTTTAAAGATTTTATTTATTTATTTATTTGACACAGAGAGAGAGAGACAGCTAGAGAGGGAACACAAGCAGGGGGAGTGGGAGAGGGAGAAGCAGGCTCCTGGCCGAGCAGGGAGCCCGATGCGGGGCTCGATCCCAGGACCCTGGGATCACGACCTGAGCTGAAGGCAGACGCTTAACGACTGAGCCACCCAGGCGCCCCTCAAAATATCTCTTTAATCTAGCCATTTCTCTTTGTCCTCACTATCATTATCTTAATGTATGCTCCCACAACTTGCCTGATCAACTATATCCACTCTTCCCTACCCTCAGCAACTAGGCTGATCTTTTTGCAAAGCAAATCTGATCACGTTACTTCCTTTACATTAACCTCTTAAGCTTCTGATTTCTCTTAGGAAAAAAGAGCAAATTCTTAAATTGGCCTAAAAGACCCTACATGATCTATCATCCCCTGTCTATCCCTTCAGCTTTGTCACACATCATGCTCCTTGATACTGCCTATGCTTTGGCCACATGTTACTTTTTCTAACTCCTCTGAATGTGAATGTGCTCATGCTGGCTTAATAACTCACCTTCCCGATCTTCTAATCAACTGCAACTTTCCTTCAATTGCAGTTTACTTACCACTTCCTTGGAAGAGCCTGCTCTAATTTTTAGGATTATCATACAATGCAGAGCACAACATATCATGTTTTGGTAATAACATATTTAATCTTTTTATTTATGTGTATGATTCTTTGATTAATATCTGCCTCCGCTCACTAGACTATGGCCAGATGTATTGTATCTCTAGAGTTTCTCACAGTGAATGGCACATAGTAGCTGCTTAATAAGTATTGATTAATTCATTGAATGATTGAATGTACATTTAGTATGTTTTTCCTTAACAAAACCTGTAGGGCAAATAATACAGTTCCTACCATGTAGTATGTGGCATGACTAAAAGTCACAGGTTAAGATTGTGCAAATTTGGAGTATTGTTTAATCTTTTTGTATCTTAGAAGTACTTAACCTATAAATCAGTTGGATAATAGTCTGTCGAAGATATCTGTCATTTAATAGAGAATTCTGTTTGGGTGCCTGGCTGGCTCAGATGGTTAAGTGTCTATCTTCAGCTCAGGTCATGATCTCAGGGTCTTGAGAATGAACCCGCCCCACCTCTAAGGGGTAGGGCTTCCTGCTCAGTGGGGAGTCTGCTTCTCCCTCTCCCTCTGCACCTCCCCACTGCCTGTGTGCATGTGTGTGTGTGTGTGTGTGTGCACGTGTATGCACTCACAAGCTCTCTCTCAAGTCAATAAATAAAATCTTTAAAAAAATGGGGGAGTCTTTAAGAAACATTATTTTCTTTTGGCTTTGTATTTTCACATCTTTTGTGTGTGTTTGTGTGTGTGTTTTGAAGAGGTATATAAAACCGGAGGTTTATTTTGGTTTTGTAAAATAATTTGTTCATTTTTCAGTTGTTCTTTTTCTTTACTTACTAGGTATTTTACATGTTCATGCCTCTGAATATTTTGTTAGGGTGTAAACTGTTCACCTTAGTAAGGATAGAGATGGGTGCATGCTTGTGTGTGCATGTATGTGAATGTATGCGAGTTGAATATTTTATTCTACTGTTTTTTTTTGTTTGTTTTGTTTTTTTGGGTTTTTTTTAATATCTTTTTTTTTT
>NW_028010634.1:0-851 GCF_054177405.1 Leptonychotes weddellii
CCATCTTTAATACCCATCACCAGGCTAACCCATCCCTCCACCCCCCTCCCCTCCAGAACCCTCAGTTTGTTTCTCAGAGTCCTTAATCGTTATGTGTGTTTATGTTTAAAGTTGGCTTCTGGTAGACACATATAGTTAGGTCTTGTTTTTTGATATGCTCTGACAAACTCTCTTTTAATTGGTACATTTAGACCTTCAATGTTCAGAATGATTATTGATGTAGTTTGATTAATATCTACCATATTGCTATTGTGTTCTATTTACTGTCCTTAGTCTTTGTTCCTATTTTTCCTTCCACTCTTTCTGTCCTTTTTATTTTAATCTAGCATTTTATATGATTCCATTTTATCTCCTTTCTTGGCAAATAAAGTTATACCTTATTACTTTTTTAGTTATTTCCTTAGAGTTTGCAATATACATTTACAACTAATCCAAGTTCCCTTTCAAATAACACTCCAACATTTCACAGGTAGTGGGAATACCTTATAATAACAAAATAATCCCAGTTCCTTTCTCCCATCCCTTATCTTGTCGCTGTAACTCACTCCACTTATATAAGCATATATAGAATATATACTTTTTTATATATAATTGGATACATTGTTGCTGTTATTATTTTGAACAATATCTTATCTGTTAGATCAATTAAGAGTTTCTGACCAATATCGTTTTCCTTTCCTCTAAACAATTGTCACATTTCTTGCAAGGTGGGACTACTGCCAACAAATTCCCTCAATTTTTGTCTGAGAAGGTCTTTATTTGTCCTTCATTTTTGAAGGATAATTCCTCAGAGTACAGAATTCTGGATTGGTATATATTTTTTTTCTCTCAACACTATTTCACTGCACTCT
>NW_028010635.1:0-851 GCF_054177405.1 Leptonychotes weddellii
ATAAAAACCCTTTGAAATAAGGTGCTATCATCACCCCAGTCTTAACTATAGAGAAACAAGCAGGGTAAGCAACTTGCCCAATGTCATACAGCTAGTAAGTGGTAGAGCCGGATAGTCTGGTTCTAAGGCCTCATGAGGCCTTAACCCTTAGTCCCCTGTTGCTTCTTAGACAAAAAAGGTCAAATACAACAGTAAAGCAGGCCAAAGTGTCTTAATATCCAGCCCTCGTGTAGAAGACTCATTCAGCCAGGACTAGAGTTTTCATGATTTAGATGGGATAATACCAGTGTTTAATGAATTCTTAAAAGGGTTAAATGAGATAAATTAGATCACATACACCAAACACCTAGTATACCGCCTACACATGTGACTATAAAAATAGAATATCCAATTGGGAAAAGATGACAGATCTTAAATTATCACTGAAAACAAAGCAAAACCCCAAGAAAAAAACCCTTCCCTTTCTGAGGAGAGACCATTCAAATCACTAAAAAACTCAAAAACATTCTCTGATCAAACTCTTGAGTCATTATTAGATTGACACAATTTAGGGGTGCCTGGCTGGCTCAGCCAGTAGAGCATGCAACTCTTGATCTCAGGGTTGTGGGTTCGAGTGCTGTGTTGGGTGTAGAGATTGCTTAAAAATAAAATCTTAAAAAAAAATCGACACATTTCAATCACATCAGTACACGCTGAGAGCAAGAGGTGCAAGGGTTGTGACCCAGTCACATTTGCACCTGACCTAGGATCTCAGCAGCTGCCCACAGTGCAGATAGCAGCTCCCTGAAAGATTCCCAGGAGAAAGGCCCCAGGAATTGTAGAAATAATTTTGAAAAATCAGAAGCTCCCAC
>NW_028010636.1:0-851 GCF_054177405.1 Leptonychotes weddellii
TGTCACCTCCCCTGGTTGTGAAAGCAGCAGCATACTCTGGCCCTGCATCACAACCCTCCCTCCTCCTGCCCCTGCACAGGATAAAAGGGCTCCTGCCCTGGGCTCCTCATCCACAGCATCCTCAGGAACAGCCTTGTCCTGCCTCCTCAGCATCCCGTGAGTATCCCCTCAGCTGAGAGTGTTGGGAAGAAAAGCCCAGATCTGAACAGAACCAACAGAAAGGGGCCCAGACAGTGGGCAGCAATGGTGAAGGGGCATGACGGTGAGGAAAGAGTCACTGAGGCACCTGTCAGGGGGCTGTGAACCCCCAAAGCCACAGGTCTTCAGGATTCCTTCCATTCTTGTTCTGAGTATGTTGTCAGAGGTGCACACAGATCCATCTGGCATCCAAGTGCATGTGTCTCCTCCCTGTCCCCATTTCTGTCCCACAGAGCTTGGCCTAGAAAGCAGCTTGGTCATGGAGACAAATGTTTGACAAAACCCACAGGGAGGGGACTTTGCCTGAAGCTTCTGTGCTCATAAAGTTTCTTCTATTTGTTGAAGGTCAAACTCCTGCAGAGATGTCCTGCCAGCAGAGCCAGCAGCAGTGCCAGCCCCTTCCCAAGTGCCCCTCATCGCCCAAGTGCCCCCCAAAGAGTCCAGCACAGTGCTCCCCGCCAGCCCCTGCTGGCTGTGCTCCTGGCTCCGGGGACAGCTGCTGCCTGAGCCACCACAGGCACCACAGATCCCACAGATGCTGGCTCCACAGCTCTGACACCTGTGACAGTGGCAGTGGGTGGCAGTCTGGGGGCTCTGGGTGTGGCCATGGCTCCAGGGACTGTTGCTGACCCGGGATCCTGATGCTGAGACAA
>NW_028010637.1:0-851 GCF_054177405.1 Leptonychotes weddellii
TCAGTTTGTTTCCTGCAATTAAGAATTCCTCATATCAGTGAGGTCATATGATACATGTCTTTCTCTGTTTGACTTATGTTGAGCGCAATAGGCCTACAAATGGTATTTAAGGAATGAGACTGGAAAGATTATCTAGAAGCTGAAAGTATACAAGGAGTAGAGAACTTAAGATATTCCAACATTAAGGAGCAGAAAGAAGAATGAATGAGATTGGAGGAAAACCAAAGAGAATGTAATATTCCGGAAGCCAGGTGGGGAAAATAAAGTATGGATAAAAAAGTATACAACTCTATCAAATGCAGCTGAAAAGTTGAGAAATACGAAGAATGAACATTAACTCTTGGATTTAGCCATACGGAAGTCACTGTGACCCTTAACAAAGCAGTTTTAAGGGAATGGATGAACTGAAACCTGGATTCAAACACATTAACAGAGACTAAGGGGAACTTGAGCAATGAAAACGGGTTAATTCTTGGAGGAGTCATACTAAAGGATAATAAGTGGATGTAAAGGATTTTAAAGAATGAAATGACAATAGTAATGGTAGCACTTTGGTAGAGAAGAAAAGGCTGATGACATAGGATAAGGAGAATTGCTTTCGTGCAATAGACAACCAAGGGTAGGCTCTAATGCATAAGTGCAAGGGTTGTAGCTAGATAGAATCATATATATCCTATGGTTCTGGGCAGGAGGACAAAGTTCATGGGTAGAGGAAAGTGAGGTGACATGTGTTTTGGGCTAGCCACAGCCTACAATAGCCAATGTTGGGATGAGACTGGCCCTTATGGTTCTTATTATGACTGCAAGATGCCCTGAGGAAAACTTTGATGTAGTCAGGAAACTTTGGGGGG
>NW_028010638.1:0-851 GCF_054177405.1 Leptonychotes weddellii
TGATCACCACCAGCATAATCTTCACCATCATCATCCTCATCACCACCATGATCACCACCAGCATAATCTTCACCATCATCATCCTCATCACCACCAGCATAATCTTCACCATCATCATCATCAGCCTAGTTCCTGATCAGAGGCCCTAAGGACATCTCTGAGGAGGGCTGGCCACAGGAGAGGGAATTGGCACAGGGATTCTGCAATCACTAGCTCCATTTCCAACCCCACTCTATGTACGTGCTATCCGCGGCCTCACCCGTCAGCTTCGTGAACCCAGAACTACAAATCCACTTGTCACTAGCTGCTCTGTGTTCCGGCAGCCAGAGTTGGCTCCAGAAACCTTACAGAATTCACTTACAACCGGGTTTCCCAAATGTCGGCCACTTGGGAATCACCATCAGGACTTCTCTCATTATCTGTGGGCTGCAAGTACAATTTATCTACTTAATTTTTTTCTTAAATTGGCTCATTCTTTCACTCATTTTAAAAGGAAGCTTCATATCAGTGCCCTAAATGGAAAACCAGTATTTTTCTAGTGCTCATGAAAAATTCATGGCAGTTAAAAATAAAAAGTGTTTTGTGTATCACCTTCAATCATCTCCTGTCCCGCCCTTGGGAAATGCTGCTCTAACCTGCCAGACTCAGGGTAAGAGCAGCTCCCATAAACCATCCCCCCGCATGCTCGATATGATCGCCTGGGACAAAGGGCTACACGTTCCAACGGTGGCTCCTTCTGCCCAAAGGACAGCAACTGAGGCAGCAACTTCACCTCCTCCCCTCATCCACAGTCAGCTGTCACTTACTATAGTATGTTTTCAAAACCTGCTACAACCCTGGGGGAGGAAGGA
>NW_028010639.1:0-850 GCF_054177405.1 Leptonychotes weddellii
CTCAGTCGTTAAGCGTCTGCCTTTGGCTCAGGTCATGATCCCAGGGTCCTGGGATCGAGCCCCGCATCGGGCTCCCTGCTCTGTGGGAGGCCTGCTTCTCCCTCTCCCACTCCCCCTGCTTGTGTTCCTGTTCTCGCTGTCTCTCTCTGTCATATAAATAAATAAAATCTTTAAAAAAAAATAAAATAAAAAAAATAAATAAATATGTTTTAAATGGATGAACAATTCCGTTTTCTATCAGTGTGCCATATAGAGTCTCACTGACATTAAGGTACTAGGAAATATCACTGAAATCTTACCTATGACATGGAAGGATCACTGACCTGACATGTTTCCTCTATCCTCTCCTTGTTCCCAGCTACTTTTTTACCTCATTGTACCAAAAAATAAAAAAAAAAAACAAAAACCCAAACCTCAGTGTTGGGAACATGTAAAAAGCTACTGGCTATTTTTCCATCCCTTATTTTTTTCATTTTATGGATTTGAATGGTTGTTCAGTGAAGAGCATCAATCCAAGGATGGTAGGTGGACCCTCCCACTACTGCTGAATTCAGATATACCCACTGATGTAACTGTCATCCCAATATTACCTGGTCGTACTCATGATTGGAACACACTAATTATTTCCAGACTTTATGCAAATAATTTTCTTCTATCAACCTAGAAATATGGCTTACCTTGTGAGTTATTTCACGCTAGTGTAAGACACTCTTAACTGGGAGATGATTAAAATTAAGAGGATGGCATACTTTCTCCCACCAGAAACCAAAACCAGTATATTCTGGACTCCTGGAAAATGTTAATGTCAATGATTTGTTTCCAGTCTAATGTCACTGAGAAGACTTATAAA
>NW_028010640.1:0-850 GCF_054177405.1 Leptonychotes weddellii
GCTCGCTGGGGGAAGAGACTGCAGAAGGGCGTGACTCGGGATGTGAGGATGGTGGGGCCATCTTGGGGGTGGGCAGCCCCTCCAGGAGGCCTCTAGCCTCTTGCTTTTCCTAGCGCTCAGCGCCCCATCCCTCCTTTGTTTTGTCTGTATCAGGGGACCTCTGTTGGGGCAGGGCCCCAGCTTCCCTGTAATAATCTAGGGAATGGGCATTCTGCGCCGTCAGTAGATAATGTGTGCTTCCAGAAGGGCACAGCCACTGCACAGCTCTGCCAGCCGGACTCAGAGGTGCCAGCCTGCAGCAGACAGTTTGGCTCTCAGGAATGAGCCCTGGTTTCATCCTGGGGGGCAGTTTGCCCAGCCCCCCTGGAGCAAGGGGGAGCTGGTGAAATGGAAGCAGAATGTATAGATTCCTCTGTAAAGCTCCTTAAGGGGAGACAGACAACTGGAAACCAGCCCCCTTTTGCCCCCTACACCTGCTTCTTGCACTGATGGTGGGATCTCCAGCAGCCATCTTGGGCCGTGAGGATGCAAACTCGACATTACACAAGGCAGAGAAGAAAAATCCCCAATAACACTGTGGAGGAGTCATCCTGACCTTAGATTTCCTAATTCTAGGCTTGTTTCATGTGAGAGAAAAATCCTGTATTAGTTAAATCTTTGAACTTTCTGTTAGTAGCAACTGAGCTACTTAACCTCTTCAGAACATTACTAGCATTGGTTTTAGCACATTAAAGTTTTTAAAATTCTTTATAGGTATCAGGTGGGACCTAATTGTTGCTTACTGGTGCATTTTTGGAGAGACATTATAGGCAGAAGGAGCAGCACAAGCAAAGCTTGTGAAGGGGGAGGG
>NW_028010641.1:0-850 GCF_054177405.1 Leptonychotes weddellii
CTCTTGGGGTCTTTCTCCTTTTATCGAACCCCCCTTAATATTTCCTGCAGGGCTGGCTTAGTGGTCACATATTCTTTCAGTTTCTGCCGGTCTTGGAAGCTCTGCATCTCTCCATCCATTCTAAATGACAGCCTTGCCAGATAAAGTATTCTTGGCTGCATGTTCTTCTCATTTAGTACCCTGAATATGTCTTGCCAGGCCTTTCTGGCTTGCCAGGTCTCTGTGGATAGGTCTGACGTTATTCTGATGTTCCTCCCTCTGTACGTAAGGAATCTCTTCCCCCTAACTGCCCTTAAGATGGTTTCCTTCGTTCTAAGATTTGCGGGTTTTGCTATTACATGCCGGGGCGTTGGCCTGTTTTCCTTGATCTTGGGAGAGGTCCTCTCTGCCTCTAGGCCACGAATGTTTGTTTCATTCCTCAGATTAGGGAAGTTCTCAGCTATGATTTGCTCAAATATATCTTCTAGTCCTCTCTCTCTCTCCACTCCCTCTGGGATTCCAATAAATCTGACACTGGAATGTTGCATGGTGTCACTTATTTCTCTGATTCTATTTTCATGGATTCTGAGTTGTTTTTCCCTGGCCTCCTCTTTTCCCTTTTTATCTATTAAATTGTCTTCCAGGTTAATTGTGATTCGTTTTTCTGCCTCGCTTACCCTAGCTGTTAGATTATCTAGATTAGATTGGATCTCATTGATAGCATTTTTAAGTTCTGCCAATTCAGCTTTCATTTCTGCCCTTAGAGACTCTATGTTGCCATTAATTGATTTCTCCATTCTAGCCATTGTCTTCACAATTGCTAGCCTGAATTCCATCTCCGACATCTTGGTTATATCTGCATCCATTTGTA
>NW_028010642.1:0-850 GCF_054177405.1 Leptonychotes weddellii
AAAGATAAACTCAAAATGGATGAAAGACCTCAATGTGAGACAGGAATCCATCAAAATCCTAGAGGAGAACATAGGCAGTAACCTCTTTGACATTGGCCACAGCAACTTCTTTCAAGATACATCTCCAAAGGTAAGTCAAACAAAAGCAAAAATGAACCTTTGGGACTTCATCAATATAAAAAGCTTCTGCACAGAAAGGAAACAGTCAACAAAACAAAAAGGCAACTCACAGAATGGGAGAAGATATCTGCAAATGACACTACAGATAAAGGGCTAAAATCCAAGATCTATAAAGAACTTCTCAAACTCAACACCCTAAAAACAAATAATCAAGTCAAAAAATGGGCAGAAGACATGAACAGACACTTCTCTGAAGAAGACCTACAAATGGCTAACAGACACATGAAAAAATGTTCATCATCATTCACCATCAGGGAAATTCAAATCAAAACCACATTGAGATACCATCTTATACCAGTTAGAATGGCAAAAAATGACAAGGCAGGAAACAACAAATGTTGGAGAGGTTGTGGAGAAAGGGGAACCCTCTTACACTGTTGGTGGGAATGCAAGTTGATACAGCCACATTGGAAAACAGTGTGGAGGTGCCTCAAAAAGTTAAAAATAGAGCTACCCTATGACCCAGCAATTGCACTCCTGGGTATTTACCCTAAAGATATAGATGTAGTGAAAAGAAGGGCCACAGGCACCCCAATGTTCATAGCAGCAATGTCCACAATAGCCAAACTGTGGAAAGAGCCAAGATGCCCTTCAACAGATGAATGGATAAAGAAGATGTGGTCCATATATACAGTGGAATATTACTCAGCCATCAGAAAGGATGAATACC
>NW_028010643.1:0-850 GCF_054177405.1 Leptonychotes weddellii
TGTTTCTAGTGTATGCTGTATACACTCTGTTGTGTTTTGGTTGCTCTTTCCCAGAGGTCTCTCCTTGCAGTGGGGAGTGTTTTGACCTTTAACCAGGTATTCTTTGATTTGTTTATTAAAATAAGCCTAAAAAAAAAACTGATACAAAAGAAAAAAGAAAAAAGGAAAGGGAACAAAACAAACAAAAAACTATAAACCTGATTGCAAAGAAAGAAAAAAGAAGTCTGATCCAAAAAAAGAGAAAAGGAAAGGAAAAAACAAACCAAAAATTATAAGCCTGACTCCAAAGGGAAAAAGGAGAGAGAGCGATTGAGAGAGAGAGAGAGAGCCTGATCCTATTTCCACCAGAAGCAAAGCTGACACTTTGGAGGACGTCAGTATACTGATGTGGTGCATGCAGGGGACCTGTGCTGGTCTTCTGGGGGAGAGTTTCACTCACTGGCTCACAGTTAGATCTGCCCCAGTAAAGATGTGTCTGCAGGGTACAGGGGGGTGGGGTTTGGTGTAAGTGGCTCCAGCCTCCACTGGGGGCACTGTTGCTCACCAAAGCAGTGGGCTGGGGTGAAGGGGAAGGGGAAATGGCATTGCTCCACTCTCTCCTCCCCAGAGAGGGGAGCAAGGGGCCACCGCTATTCAGGAAGCCCTCACAGAAAAGCAATCTCCTCTCTTGTGTCCCAGGCTTTAATCAGATCTTTGCCCTCACCCTGTCTGTGCCCAGGCCTTTGGCAAGCACAGTACCACAGTTCTCCTGTGTTTAATCCTTGGGGTGCAGCTGGGATTCAAAACTCCAAATCTTAAAGGACCCAGCATAGGGCAGACCTGCTCCTCTCCTTCAGAGGAGACCCTCCCC
>NW_028010644.1:0-6123 GCF_054177405.1 Leptonychotes weddellii
AAAGAACCCTTGAACTAAGCCCTGAAAGATGAGCAAAAATTCTTCAGTGAGATAGAGGGCAATGGCAGTACCCACAGAAGGAACTGCAGGCTGGTTGCAAACATGGGAAGCCATGAAACATCGTGGTGTACTGGGGTTCTGTAATTCTGTGCAACTAGAATGCAAGACTTGGGTAGGAGGGGGGCAGACGGAGCTGGAGACCATAAATAGAAGCTGACTTACAGATGTTCCAATAGGAGTTTGTATGTTACCCTACAAAGAAGCGACGCCACTGAAAAATCCTTATCAGGGTAATGATGTGATCGGTTTACACTTCACTTCATCGTTTAGGACTCTACGACTCCCGTGAGACGGTTATCCTAGCTGAGGGTCCTCACTCGCGGGGCCCCTGGATTCGCCCCCTTCTCCCAGTTTGCTGTTACCCCACCCGCCGTGCGATCCCGCCTCCCGCGGAGCGCCCCTGTAGTCCGACTTTGGCAGCACTTCCCCACAGGAGACTGGACACTCGCTGTCACCCGCAGGCCGTCCCCTCAACGTGGCATCTGAGCATCCTTTCGGAGGCTGACAGATCTGAGCTTCGGCTTTGGGCTCTGCCCCTACTCGTGTGACCGCGGTGTGATTGCCTCAGTTTCCTTCCTGGAGCTGGGGAAGGCCCGGCCCCCTGGCCATTAGGCGGCTGTGCGTTAAGTGGTAGACGCCGGGGGAGAGCCGGCGAGGGGCGGACCCCAGCGCCCACAGTGACGGGGGCGCGCGCCGCCGGCTCCGCCCGAAGACTCAAGGCGGCGGGCGAGCGGGGTAAGCCGGGCCGTGGGCGGGAGGGCGGGGCGGCTCACCGGTAAAAAGCAGAATCCCCGAGCGGGTTCCAATTCGCCGTGTAGCAGTCCATGGCTGGTGCAGGCGGCGGCTGGGCAGCGCCGAAGGGACACCCGCCTAGCACGGGCTCCGGGCCGGCACTTCCGCTTCCGCCCGTCCGGGTCACGTGGCGAGGATGCCGCCACGGCCATCACCAGTGTGGGCAGCTGCACTCGGCCGCCGCCGCGCCCCCGCCCACACCCGGGCCTCGTGCCCGCCCGGGTGGGCCCGGCCCGGGCCCCTGCCCCCCGCCGCGGCCACCCCCGCCGCCTTCCTGTCTCCTCGGGCGCCGGGGGTCGTGCAGGGCGGGACATGGGTGACCGGAAGTGGAAGCTGTGAGCGTCGCCGCCCGGGGCTCCGAGGCCCGAGGCGCCGTCGGGGCCGCCGCGACGCACGCATGGAGAGCGCTGGGCTCTGGGCTGCGCACCGACGGCTAACCGGGACGCACGGGTTCCGCCGGGCGCGGGCTGTGCAGAACCGACTGGCCTCCCGGGGCGCGGGAACATGAGGCTAGGCCCGGAGCCCCCAGAGGGCGAGGCGCGCGGTGCGCGGGCCTGCCCCGGGCGTGGGTGAACGGTGCGGAGCCCCGGGACTCGGTAATTGGCGCTAGCGGGCGCGCGCATGCGCGGGGCGGCGGCGGGCACGTGGCGAGGCGCAGGGCGGCGCCGCGCGGGAAGCGCCTCGGTGCCCTGGTGGCCCGCGGGCTGGCGACCCCCCGCCTCTGGTGCCAAGTGGGACCGAGGCAAGGCGCCACCATGGGTCCCACTGTGCCGCCGCCACCTCGCCTCCGTAGCCCTGAGCAGCCCGGGAGGGGCCGGCGCAGGTCTCATTTATCCCGGGGCGGGCCCTGGGGCCGACCTGTCCTGAGTCCCCGCCCGCGCACGGCTTAGTGGCCTCTCCCCGCAGCCCGTCATTGGCAGCGGCGGCATGGTCTTCTGTCTGGAGAACGAGGAGCCGCGCCTCCCCCTGCGAAGCGCCATGGTCCACTTCCAGGCCTCGGAAGTCCAGCAGCTGCTACACAACAAGTTCGTGGTCATCTTGGGGGACTCAAGTGAGTGCCCCTCTAGGTTCACACTACCCAGCCCCGCACCTTCAGTCTGTTTTCTATGACTGGACCCTTTGTCACCATCCCAAATCTCCTTTCTGACCCCTAGTCTCTTCCAGTCCAGTAGGTGTTCTGTTTTTTATTTCCCCATGCAATCTTCCACAGGTGTCCTGACCGATGTAGTCTGTCACATTTTTTACCCCATCCTTGCTCAGCATTTTCCTCCCTGACAGTCTCCCATACTTTCCTTCATGGGAGCAGTGGATTGTGTTGTCTGTCTCCTGGGTGACTTGGCCGACTTACTTCTCCCAGGTGATTGGGCCACTGTGTACTAAGTTGGGGGTGGTGCACCGCCAGAGGCAGAGGTAGTACCAGGATTTTTTTAACCTCACCTTTTCTCCTGCCTCTGTAATGAGCTCCACAGAGGTGGTGTTGGGCAGCCCCAGCCTTGGGAAGATGGGAGGCCTGGACTTAGGAGGAGCTAGGGTGGGGTGAGGCTTGTTTTAGCCTCAGGATCTCTGTCTCCCTGCAGTCCAGCGGGCTGTGTACAAGGACCTGGTGCTCTTGCTCCAGAGGGACTCACTGCTCACAGCCGCCCAGTTGAAAGCCAAGGTGAGGGAAGCTTGGTAGCCACGCCAGTGGTGGGTGGGCACAGACCCTGGCCTGGCAGGGTCTTCCTCCCTGGCATGGGTCTGACCAGCTGGGTGGGGGGGTGGGCAGGGGGAGCTGAGCTTTGAACAGGACCAGCTGGTGGCTGGGGGTCAGCTGGGCGAGCTACACAACGGGACGCAGTACCGGGAGGTCCGCCAGTTCTGCTCGGGTTCTGGCCACCACCTTGTGCGCTTCTACTTCCTCACCCGCGTTTACTCCGAGTACCTCGAGGGCGTCCTGGAGGAGCTGACATATGGGCCTGCCCCGGACCTGGTGATCATCAACTCCTGCCTCTGGGATCTCTCCAGGTTGGGGCGGGGGGAGAGGGAAATACTGGTTGGGGGTGGAGGTATGGCTCAGAGGCTATCCACCCTGTGCTCTTGCCCACCCTACGTGCTGTCCGACAGGTATGGCCGCTGCTCGATGGAGAGCTACCGGGAGAACCTGGAGCGGGTGTTTGTGCGCATGGACCAGGTGTTGCCAGATTCGTGCCTGCTGGTGTGGAACATGGCCATGCCCTTGGGGGAGCGTGTCACTGGGGGTTTCCTTCTGCCAGAGGCAAGTGACTGACGCCCTTCAGGATGGGGGAGGAGGCAGCTGACTGGTAGACAGAGAGCCTTCCCTCCCGACCCTGCTTCATTGTGCGGCTCTTAGATGCTGCACTTTCTTACTCAGCTCCAGCCCCTGGCAGGGTCTCTGCGGCGGGATGTGGTTGAAGGGAACTTCTACAGTGCAACACTGGCCGGGGACCACTGCTTTGATGTCCTCGACCTCCACTTTCATTTTCGGCATGCGGTACAGCACCGTCACCGGGACGGTGTCCACTGGGACCAACACGCACACCGCCACCTCTCACACTTGCTTCTGACCCATGTGGCCGACGCCTGGGGCGTGGAGCTGCCCAAGCGTGACTATCCCTCTGGTGAGCCCTACCACAAGGGAGTAGGAGAGTGATGCAGAGGGGGTTCTTAGAGCATAGGGCTCAGAAACAGAATAGGACAGAGTACTCAGGGAGTAGAGGCCTCTTGAAGGATTGTTGTGGCTCCTGAGTGCACCTTTCTCATCCCCTGGGGAGGGTGAGATCACGGGAGCAACATTTTGATCCAAGTTCTGGTTCCATATGGTCTAGCATATAGTCATCTCTGTACGTGAGTTCATGTAAGCTTTGAGCACGTAAGGCAGCATGTCAAAAGACCCCTATCCCACAGATGAATAGGGAAGAAATGGGGGGACTTCTAGCTAGGCATGGGGTTAGGAGGGTGGAAAGACGGAAATGGAGGAAGGGCAGTCATTCGATGTTGCAGAAGCAAAGAAACCCCTCAGCTGGTGCTGTCAGGCCTCTCAGTTCCTGCTTGCTCTCAAAAGGAGCATGGTGGCTGATTGTTTCCATGTCTGCTTTCCCCCTGGATCATGTCCTTAAAGGGCGAGGTTCCTACCTTGTTGCCAGCTCATCCCTTTTGGCCTTGGTGTCTAGCACAATTGCTATGTACATGGTACCTACAGGGTAGTGTTTGTTGAGTTGGGGGCACAAGTCATGTTAGAAGGCTGTTTATAGCAGCACTAGAGGGTGTGAGGACACAGAAGCCAGGAATGTCACGGAGGTAAACTAGGACTTGGTAGCCAGGAGTCGGAGCCTTGAGGAGGTGGATTAGGACTTTGATTATATAATGGTTGGGTTTCCTTGTTTTTTAGATGATAACTAATCCCCAGCGAAGAGAGGGGTGCTCTAATGGTTGTAAGGCTAGTTTGTGGTGGCTTAGGTCTTCTGAACTCAGTTTGGAGGTCCAGAAATAGGGATGTGAAAAGGAAGAGTGAGGTGGGAGGATGTGACTGGTGAGTTTGGTTCAGGCAGACCTCTGAGGTGCTGTGGGTTGTGAGACCCATAACATGACAGGGTCTCGTGGTGTCTAGAGAGAAGACTTCTTAGGCTCATTTTTTGGTCTGTGGGGAGGAACTAGGAGAGGAAAAAGCTACAGATACAGGAACCGGGCATACAAAGGGAGAAGGCTCTAGAGGGGAGCATGAGGTCAGAGCAAAGGCAGATCTGTGACTTTGAGAAAGGCAAGGAAGAAGAAACATACCCTGGGCTTGGCCTGAAATGAGAGAGGATGAGGAAGATGGGGTAGGAAGCAGAGGGTGCCCCCGCCTGGTGGCCTTTTTCTCCAGTAGGAGGGAAGAGAGGTTTAAGAGTGTGGACAACCAGAATTCTGGGCGGCCTGGCTCTCAGGCCTAAAACAAACAACCATCCCGTTCTTAGACCCGTGGATTGAGGACTGGCGAGAGCCGGATCATCCGTTCCAGGGGAGCCATGGGCAGCCCCCAGACTTCGGGGAGCAGCTGGCCTTGCCCCCACCCCAGCTCTCTCCCCTGCCCCCTCCCATGCCTTTCCCCTACCCCATTCCTCAGCCCTCGCCACCTCCCTTGTTTCCACCCCTGCCCCAGGACACCCCTTTTTTCCCAGGCCAGCCCTTCCCACCCCACGAATTCTTCAATTATAATTCAACAGAAGACTTCTCGATGTCATCCCACTTAGGTAGGTGCCTCCGCAGTCTCCCCTCCCACCTCTCCCAGCCTCCCTGTGCACCTTCCCCAGCCTAGCCTCCCGTGCCCAGGTGGACTGAGAGGAGTTGGGTAGCTCCTTGTGCCCCCAGGATTGGGTTCAGTCACTGCTGGATCTACAATAACATCTGTAGACTCGTTAATCAACTCTTTGATTGTCATAATTTGCTGATTTGGAGGTAGGGGAAGTGGTGTTGCCATTTTGTAGATGGGGAAACAGAAGCCCAGAGAAGCTCACCCTGGAGGATTAAAGCTGCCCGGAGGCAGAGCTGGGCTCACCTGGTCAGAAGCCCGCTCTCTGATAATGGCTGGTTCTTTTGTAGGATGTGGCCCTGGAGTGAACTTTGTGCCTGGCCCCCTGCCACCTCCAGTCCCTGGCCCTATCCCCCATGGTCAGCACCGGGGCCCAGTGGTCCACCGGGGGATGCCACGCTGTGCTCCCAACAGCCCCTACCACGTGCCGAGGATGGGGGGGCCCTGCAGGCAGCGGCTCAGACACTCAGACAGACTGATCCACACAAACAAACTGGACAGACAGCCTCCTGCCCATTCGGGGACATGGCCTGGGTAGACTGGATCTTGGACTGGGGCTGGATGTGCCAGTGGCCCTACAGGGCCTGCTTGCCACCCCCGGTGCTGGGTCAGGGTGTCTGTTATGCCTGGCATTGTTCTTGTCCATTGCTGTCACTAATAAAGGCATGGAAGAACAGAGTGGCATCTTCCTGTGTGAGGGGATGGGTTTCCCAAACCATGATCTGAAGAGTTGGGGAGCTGCCTCTGGGCCCTCTCCAGCCTTGGCCCTTTCACCTCACATTATTTAAAAATCATTGAATGTGTCCTTCCTGCTATCTCACACACTCATTTCCACTCTTACCAGAACACAGGTGTGCTTAAATATCCCGGAGGGGTCCCCTGTTGTCGGCTGCTCTTTGGGATTGGAAAATAGCAAGGGCTGAGTTGAAACTGTCAATATTTTATTTGGAGTTTTGGATCTGGCGAGTTCTCACCTCTATTTT
>NW_028010644.1:6223-11771 GCF_054177405.1 Leptonychotes weddellii
TTCTAAGGTGGGGGGGTGGTAAGAGGCTGTGACAAACTCTGTAAGGAAGTTAAGAAAGAGTACAGAGTTTCAGCTTTGACAAGTGGTGTTGACTCTAGGTTTGTGATACTACTAAGCATCAGGGGTGGAGTGTGGGCCAGATGGTGGCGTTGGGCGGGGGGGGCGGGGGAAGGAAGGAGCATGGTAGTAAGCTGATAGGTGCTGTGGGGCAGAAAAATAGGGTAACATGGAGACACACTAAATCATCTTGAAGTAGAATTGGGGCGAAGAGAGGGATGCAGATTTCTTGTATTGAGTTTCCATACTTGTTACTAAAATTTTACCTTGGCAAACTCACACAAAAGGAGATGAAATAGCAGATCAGAAAAGTGTTGACTGTTGCTGGCAATTAACCACTTGCAAATGAAAGTAAGCTGTTAAATTAAGCCGCTGGTGCTGGGGAAACTGGTACAGACAATGTGAATTAATAAAACCCTTTAGAGAGCAACGTTGACAGGGTGGTTGAGAATCAAAAGAGACAAACAAGCTTGGTTTTCTTTGGTATAGACAAAAAGTGGAAGGGAACATAGAAAAAAAAGCCTTTTGTTAGGGAGTTAAGATTTTAGATTTGTTATTGTTGCAAAAATTGTTTCTTTTTGTTAACAAAAACTCATCCTTGGAGCAGCCCTCTTCAGCTGCCTCAGTTTGCCCAACCTCTTGTTCACTCTTTTCTGCCTTTCTTCAAAACCCTTTTCTGTCTGGACACTTTTATACCTCTGACTCTGGAGCTTCTCAATGTCACTGGAGAAAACTGGTCCAAAAATTTCAAATTTTTGTCCTGAAAATTGACAGGAGAAGAAAGTAATATGAGTTACCCGGTCTCACCCGGCCCTCTCCGTTGCTTGCCATCGTGTTCTCTAAAAACTCCTTGTCCCCTCCCCTACCAATCCTTAGTCTTTTCCACTCCCTTCAAACCCCATCCCAATTCTGGAACTCTCACTCTGTAAGCAACCTTGAGACTGTTCAGTGTGTTCCATATCCCCATCATTCTGCCTCTGCATTTCCCATCTCCACCCCATTTCACTATGTAGCTCCCATTGCCCACAGGGGGTTTCATAACCTTTCCTTCAGCTTCCCAACATAGACTTGAAAACTATCATAAGAGCAGAATGGAGATAAATTATTTTCTTTTCACTTGGTCACATAAGCATATTATAGTACAAGACACTTGGCTTCTCTCAGATTTTATTCGGTTATGACTGGGAAACAAGAAACTTAAAAAATAGCCACATACATGTCATTACTTACAGTGTTTCCTGGCCTTTGTTTTGAGATGTAAAAATGATGAGACTTTTACGTTTCCCCAGTAGGTAGGCACACTTTGCTAGTTAAGCATGACAGAACTCAAACTTCATTGTCTCAAAAACCATCCATATTTGACCATTGACAAATCATTTAATAAGACAATCTTACGTAGGGGCGCCTGGGTGACTCAGTCCGTGGGGCATCTGCCTTTGGTTTGGGTCATGATCCCGGGGTCCTGGGATCAAGCCCGTGTCTGGCTCCTTGTTCAGTGGGGAGTCTGCTGCTCCCTCTCCCTCCCCCTGCTTGTGCTCTCTCTTGCTCTCTCTCAAATAAATAAAATCTTTAAAAAAAAAAAGACAATCTTACATAGACTCCCTCTCATTCATGGGATCTTGGTGTGTGTTTTTTCATGGAATCTTGTTCTTTTTTTAAAGATTTTATTTTTTTAGAGAGAGCGAGCAGGGGGAAGGGCAGAGGGAGAGGGGCAGAAAGAGGATCTCAGACTCCGTGCTGAGTGCAGAGCCCAACATGGGGCTGGATCCCACAACCCTAAGATCATGACCCATGCCAAAATCAAGAGTCAGACGCTCAACTGGCTGAGCCACCCAGGAGCCCCTGGAATCTTAGTTCCAATATCCTTTCCTTTGCCATACCAAGATATTCCTGAAAGTAGTAAAAGATGTGTGAGCTCTTCAGTTGTAATACCAGCCTTTATTTTCCAAGAAAATAAGTCTTTCAAGGGGCGCCTGGGTGGCTCAGTTGTTAAGAGTCTGCCTTCGGCTCAGGTCATGATCCCCGGTTCCTGGGATCGAGCCCTGAGCCCTGCGTCGGGCTCCCTGCTCCGCGGGAAGCCTGCTTCTCCGCCCCCCCCCCCCCCACGCTTGTGTTCCCTCTCTCGCTATGTCTCTCTCTGTCAAATAAATAAATAAATCTTTAAAAAAAAAAAAGTTTTTCAAGAAAACAAAATCAGTGGAGTTTTTTTTTTTCAAAACATTTTAACCAAACTGGAAGTTTCCCGACAAAAGCAGATAACTTGCCTTCTGTTACACTGTCCAGTTCCTTGCATGGATTGTGTGTTGAGTTCATTTTAGTGTTTACCTCCACCGGGTACATTGGTGAAAGATAAACTCTGACTACAAGAAAATGGACCTATGCTTAAAAAAAAAAAAAAAAAGCCTGCTTTATTGAGATGTAACTCAAACTGCATCTATTTCAAATGTACAATTTCATAAATGTTGACACATATACGTTCATGAAACCATCACAGTCAAAATAATGAAACTTATCTTTGCCTCCTTGTAAACCCTTCCCTTGTTCTCTCCCCACAACCTCCTCACATCTCCCTACTTCCAACACCAAGGAACCATTGATACTGATCTGCTTTCTGTTACTATAGATCTGTTTGCATTTCCCAGAATTTTACAAGGAACCATTCAATAGGTACTCTTTTTTTAACCTGGCTTCTTTCACTCAGCCTAATTAGTGAGATAGATGGAACAACATGGAAATTCATGTTGTTACGTGTATCAGTAGCTCGCTCTTTTTTACAGCTGAGTAGTATTCTATTGTGTGGCTGTACCAATGTTTATCTGTTCACCTGTTGATGGACATTTGAGTTATTTTTAGTTTTTGCCTGTTGCAAATAAAGTTGCTATGAACATTTATGCACAAATCTTTGTGTGGACATATGTTTTCATTTCTTAGAATGAAATATCTGGATCATACAGTGGATGTATGTTTAACTTTTAAAGAAACTGACAAACATTCTTCCACAGTGGTTGTCCCATTTTATAGTCAGGCTAGCAGTGTGTGAGGGATACAATTCCCTGACATCCTCATCAACACTTGGTATTAGTCTTTCTAATCTTAGCTATTACGATAGGTGGGTAGTGTGGTTTTACTTTGCATTTCCATAATTACTAATGAAGTTGAAAGTCTTTTCCTGTGCTTAGTGGCAATCTGTTTATCTTCTTTGGTAAAGTTTCTTTTCAGACTGTCCCTTCTCTCCCCCCATCCCCCTTTTTTTTTTTTTAAAGATTTTATTTATTTATTTGAGAGAGAATGAGAGACAGAGAGCACAAGAGGGAAGAGGGCAGAGGGAGAAGCAGACCCCCTGCTGAGCAGGGAGCCCGATGCGGGACTCGATCCCGGGACTCCAGGATCATGACCTGAGCCGAAGGCAGTCGCTTAACCAACTGAGCCACCCAGGCGCCCACCCCCATCCCCTTTTTTTAAAAAACTTATTATTGGGCATTGAGAACTTTTTATCCTGGATCCAAGTCCTTTATGAGATGTATGGTTTGCCAATACTTGTTCCTTCCATGGCTTGTCTTTTTCTTAGCGGTGTCTTTTGAAGGACAATTTTAGTTTTGATCAGGGGTAGTTTATTTTTCTTTAATGGATTATACTTTTGGTGTCATATCGAAGAATTCTTTGCCTAACCCAAGGTCACAACCATTTTTCTGTATGTTTTCTTCTAGAAGGTTTATGGTTTGGGGTTTTACATTTAGGTCTGTGATCTATTTTGAATTAATTTTTGTATATAGTTCAAGGTGACTGATATTTTTTTACATATGAACACCTAAAGATTCCAACACTATTTGTTGAAGACTATCATTTCCTCACTAAATTCTCTTTGTGCCTTTGTTGAAAATCTGTTGTACATATATGTATAGATCTATTTCTGGACCCCATATTCTGTTCCATTGATCTATTTGTCCGTCTTTATGCCAATACCATACTGTCTTGATTATTACAGCTTTACGATAAGTCTGGAAATCAGGTAGTGTTTGTCCTCTAACTTTGTTCTTCTTTATCAAAGTTATTTTGGCTATTCTAGATCCTTTACATTTCTGTATGAGTTTTTTTAAGGTTATTTAGAGAGAGAGCATGCGAGCAGGGGGAAGGGGCAGAGAGAGCCTTAATAAGCAGACTCCACCCTGAGCGTGGAGCCCTACACAGGGCTAGATCCCACGACCCTGTGATCACAACCTGAGCCAAAACCAAGAGTCGGACACTTAACTGACTGTGCCATCCAGGCACCCCTTCCGTATGAGTTTTGTTTTGTTTTTTTTTTAAAGATTTTTATTGACAGAGAGAGAGAGACAGTGAGAGAAGGAACACAAGCAGGGTCAGAGGGAGAGGGAGAAGCAGGCTTCCTGCCGAGCAGGGAGCCCAATGCGGGGCTCGATCCCAGTTTTAAAATCAGCTTATTTCTACAGAAATGCTGGGATTTTTATTGTGATTGTATTGAATATATCGATTAAATTTGGGAACAATTGACGTCTTAGCATTGTTGGGTCATCCATTTCATCAACAAGACATATCTCTCCATTATTTAGGTCTTCTTTAATATCTCTCAGCAACATTTTGTAGTTATCAGTGTACAAATCTTTCACATCTTTTGCCAGATTTACCTCTAAGTGCTATTTTTTAAAATTTTAAATGATGCTGCTTTTTAAATTTCTTTTTAAAAAATATTTTATTTATATGTCAGAGAGAGAGAGCACAAGCAGGGGAAGCGGCAGGTAGAGGGAGAAGCAGACTCCCTGCTGAGCAAGGAGCCCGATGCAGGACTCGATCCTAGGATCCTGGGATCACAACCTGAGTTGAAGGCAAATGCCTAACCAACTGAGCCACACAGGCGTCCCACTTTTTAAATTTCTATTTCTGATCATTCATTGCTAGTACAGAGAAACACATTGATTTTTTAAAAAAATTTTTATTAACATATAATGTATTATTTCTTTCAGGGGTACAGGTCTGTGATTCATCAGTCTTACACAATTCACAGCGCTCACCATAGTACCTATCCTCCCCAATGTCCATCACCCAGCCACCCCATCTCTCCCACCCCCCTCCACTCCAGCAACCCTCAGTTTGTTTCCTGAGATTAAGAGTCTCTTACGGTTTGTCTCCCTCTCTGGTTTCATCTTGTTTCATTTTTCCCTCCCTTCCCCTATGATCCTGTCTTATTTCTCAAATTCCTCATATCAGTGAGATCATATGATAATTGTCTTTCTCTGATTGACTTATTTCGCTTAGCATAATACCCTCTAGTTCCATCCACATCGTTGCAAATGGCAAGATTTCAATTTTTTTATGGCTGCATAATATCCCATTGTATATATACACCACATCTTTATCCATTCATCTGTTGATGGACATCTAGGCTCTTTCCATAGTTTGGCTATTGTGGACATTGCTGCTATAAACATTGGGGTGCATGTGCCCCTTCGGATCACTACATTTGTATCTTTGGGGT
>NW_028010645.1:0-850 GCF_054177405.1 Leptonychotes weddellii
ATTACTTTAGAAGATGAGACACAGGATTTGAGGAAGAAATTAGGTCAAATCAGAAGTCAGGTATGTATTAAATGTAGCATGTCAACAGTTAATCTGTAGCAGGTTAATATAAAGTGTTTTAGGATGCTAATTTCCATGGACCATTTTCTTTTGTATTTTCATTATAATTTAGTGTAATTTTAGTATCTTCACAATGCACCATGTCTTAAACTTTGACTTTCATTCTGCTATTTGTGTTATACATTTTTTTTTCTTACAGTATTTACCCTTAGGAAAGTTGAAAGTTATTCATCATTCCTCACAGAAATTGAGGGACTTTTTTTTCCTACTGTACAATTTGTTTAAAGATTTATGTATTAGTAGAGAGAGAGCGAGAGTGCGTGCGCATGCACACGCGTGAGTGGGGGGAGAGGCAGAGGGAGAGGGAGAGAATCTCGAGCAGACTCCCTGCCCAGCACAGAGCCCCATGCCAGCTCGATTCCATGATCCTGAGCTGAAATCATGAGTTGGATGATTAACCAACTGAGCCACCCAGGTGCAATGTTTTTTTAATGATCTCTCTGTTACCATGATGAGGTGAGCCATATACAATCAGAAGATAATCTTTAATGGAATGATTTAGAAAATGGTCTTATTTCTCATGTTCACTTTTATGAACGGATATAGAATCTGTACTGATTTTAGGATAACTTGTACAGAAAAGTCATTTTACAAACCAGTTGAACTTAGGCATTTCCTTCATTTTCTTCTCCTTTTAGATATATTGTAAATGCATAGAAATAGTCAGATCATGTGTAGTATATACACCCAAAAGAGAGAATTAAGAAATTAAGAATGGGTCCTGCCATTG
>NW_028010646.1:0-850 GCF_054177405.1 Leptonychotes weddellii
GACAGCCCTTGCTCCAGACTTTGATCTGGTCCCATCCAGGGTTGAGGGTTGAATTGTGTCCACTAGAAAGATATGTTTAGTCCGACCCTTCATACTTGTGAATGGGACCTTGTTTGGAAATAGAGTCTGCAGACATAGGGAAGTTAAAATGAGGTCACACTGGATTAGGGTGGGTCCTAATCCAATGACTGGTATCTTTATAAGAACAGGGAAATTTGGACACAGAGACACACAAGGAGAAGGCCAAGTGACAAAGAAAGTGGAGATTGGGTCATGTGTCTCCAAGCCAAGAAATGCCAACGATCGTTGGCAACCACCAGAAGCTAGGAGAGAGACATGGAGTGGATTGTCTCTCAGAGCCTCTGGCGCAATAACTCTCAGATAGTTCCCCTTGCCTTCTGATACCCCATCTCCCATCACCGAACACTGTTGCATGCTTTCAGGGATGGGTCAGTGCTGAGCAGAGAACTCAGTCACGGCAAGGGCACAAGAATCTGGAGAGGGATTCTGAGACAGGAAATTAATGAAACCACTGGATACTTGCAGACATCTTGGGGAGGTCACAGACCCTCCCCCAGACATGGAGTCAGGGACTCAAAGCATGGGGAAGCTACTGCTGCCGTCTGGGTGACCTTCACACAGTCTCACTGTGTCCTCTCGGCTGGGGCCATTACCTGCACTTACGGGAGGAAGCCGAGGCTCTGCGGGGGGTGAGCCCAGCCGCGGGATCTGAACCCCAAACTTTCTGCTCCATAGCAAGTACTCTTCCTCCACATCAGCACACTGGCTTATTTATTTTTCCCAGCCCTACCTTGTTGTTTGTTTGTCTGGATTTCTCCCTTTTTCCCTC
>NW_028010647.1:0-850 GCF_054177405.1 Leptonychotes weddellii
AGAAGAAAGTAGGAAGGAAAAAATGAAGGGGGCGGCAATCAGAGGGGGAGATGAATCATGAGAGACTATGGACCTGAGAAACAAACTGAGGGTTCTAGAGGGGAGGGGGGGTGGGGGGATGGGTTAGCCTGGGGATGGGTATTAAAGAGGGCACATATTGAATGGAGCACTGGGTGTTATACGCAAACAATAAATCATGGAACACTACATCAAAAACTAATGATGTAATGTATGGTGATTAACATAACATAATAAAATAAAATAAAAAAAAAAGAAATGCAGCATCTCAGGGGTGCCTGGGTGGCTCAGTAGGTTAAGGGTCTGACTCTTGATTTCAGCTCAGGTCATGACCTCAGGACTGTGAGATCAAGCCGCAAGTCTGGCTTCCTGCTCAGTGGAGAGTCTACTTGAGATTCTCTCTCTCTCCCTCTCTCCCTCTGTCCCTCCCCCGCTGCTCTCTCTCTCTCTCTCAAATAAATAAATCTTTAAAAAAGGAAGGAAGGAAGGAAGGAAGGAAGGAAGGAAGGAAGGGAAAGAAAGAAAGAAAGGAAGAAAGGAAGGAAGGAAGGAAGAAAGAGAAAGAAAGAAAGAAAGAAAAGAAAGAAAGAAAGAAAGAAAGAAAGAAAGAAAGAAAGAAAGAAAGAAAGAAAGAAAGAAAAGAAAAAAGAAATTCCAGGTACCCCTCCAGACCTACTGATTCAGGGCCTAAGATTCCCAGGTGATCTGTAAATACATTAAAGGTTGCAAGGCATTGCTATAAAGAGTGGTTCAATTCCCAGAACTGCCCCCCACATCCCACAGAGCCATGAAACTGCTCCCCCACCCCCAGCAGGAGGTAAGAAGTTTTCCT
>NW_028010648.1:0-850 GCF_054177405.1 Leptonychotes weddellii
GGCAGATATCGGAGGATAAACAGCAGCGGGAGGGTGCCTGGCTGTGGGGATCCTACACTGCTGGTGAGTGACAGCCTCGCGCGCTGCGGACAGGCACAGACTCGCAGACTGGTAGCATCGGGGAAAGGACTTTAGGGCAGTCCCCGGGAGGGAAACCCAGAGCTGCGGGGTTGCGCGCAGGCGAACTGCAGCACCCCCAGGACGGAAACTCCGGGCGGCGGAGTCGCGCGCACGTGAACTGCAGCCCCCGGGTCGGAAACCCAGAGTGCCGGGATCGCGCCGGTGAACTGCAGCCCCGGGGATGAAAACCCGAAGTGACAGAGTCGCACGCATGCGAACTGCAGCCCCAGGGCCGGAAACCAAAGCTGTGGAGTCGCGCACGCACGCAAACTGGGAGTGGCTGGCGGTTTTAGAAGCACAAAGGGCAGAGACGTGCCCCGACCTGGAGGCAGGACTGGGAGTGCTGTGGAGGGGCGCACAACCCAGGATGCTGCAGTTTATAGCAGCATGGACAGAAATGGAGACGGTGTGGCCTGGAGGGCTCACTGAAGAACAGAGTGTGGTCTCTATGCTCTGAGGCAGAGGGCTGGAAATGGTCTCTTCTGCTCTCACTCACGGAAGAGATGTGGAAAGCCGCCAGGGAAAGGCGCCAGAGAACAAAAGCCCCAAAGACTGATTCCCACTGAGCCCATCCCCCGCCACAGGGGCGCAGGGCAACTCCGCCCAAAAGGGTTGCCTGAGTAACAGCGCAGCAGGCCCCTCCCGCAGAAGACAGGCTGGGAAAACAAGAGGCCAGCAACCCTAAGGTCCCAAGAAAACAGGTGCATCTTGCTTGGGTTCTGGTCAATAA
>NW_028010649.1:0-850 GCF_054177405.1 Leptonychotes weddellii
AGAACCAGCTCCTAGTTTCATTGATCTGTTCTACTGTTCTTTTGGTTTCTATTTCATTGATTTCTGCTCTGATCTTTATTATTTCTCTTCTCCTGCTGGGTTTAGGCTTTATTTGCTGTTCTTTTTCCAGCTCCCTTAGGTGTAGGGTTAGGTTGTGTATTTGAGACCTTTCTTGTTTCTTGAGAAAGGCTTGTATTGCTATATACTTTCCTCTTACGACTGCCTTTCTGCATCCCAAAGATTTTGAACAGATGTGTTTTCATTTTCATTTGTTTCCATGAATTTTTTAAAGAAGAATTATCTTTAATTTCCTGGTTGACCCATTCATTCTTTAGTAGGATGCTCTTTAGCCTCCATGTATTTGAGTTCTTTCCGACTTTCCTCTTGTGATTGAGTTTTAGTTTCAAAGCATTATGGTCTGAAAATATGCAGGGAATGATCCCAGTCTTTTGGTACTGGTTGAGACCTGATTTGTGACCTAGGATGTGATCTATTCTGGAGAATGCACTAGAGAAGAATGTGTATTCTATTGCTTTGGGATGGAATGTTCTGAATAGATCTGTGAAGTCCATCTGGTCCAGTGTGTCATTTAAAGCCTTTATTTCCTTGATGTTTTGCTTACATGATCTGTCCATTTCAGTGAGGGGGGTGTTAAAGTCCCCTACTATCACTGTATTATTGTCAATGTGTTTCTTTGATGTTATTAATTGGCTTATATAATTGGCTGCTCCCATGTTAAGGGCATGGATATTTAAAATTGTTAGATCTTGTTGGATAGACCCTTTAAGTAGGATATAGTGTCCTTTGTCATCTCTTATTATAGCCTTTGGCTTAAAATCTGATTTGTCTG
>NW_028010650.1:0-850 GCF_054177405.1 Leptonychotes weddellii
ACCTCATTTTCTATGTTTTATCTTTTCATGCCAGGTACAGAGTTTATTTTCATTTATAGATCATCAAATTCCAACTGTAGGATTTCAGACTAAAAAGGGCTTTAGAGGGGTGCCTGGGTGGCTCAGTTGGTTAAGCGACTGCCTTCAGCTCAGGTCATGATCCCAGGGTCCTGCTCTGCAGGGAGCCTGCTTCTCCCTCTCCCACTCCCCCTGCTTGTGTTCCCTCTCTCGCTGTGTCTCTCTCTGTCAAATAAATAAATAAAATCTTTAAAAAAAAAAAAGGGCTTTAGAGTTAATTGGGTTAGGCTCATCATATGTTTGAGAGGTTTTGTGACTTGCTCGAGTTTGTATATTGACTGTGGCAAAGCTGGCATCAGAATGTGGGTTGCTTGACTCCAGCACACTATTTGCACATAAGTTTACACTTACAAAATATTTTAAAAATCCCATCTCATCCTCAAATTACTTAAAAAACCCAGGAAAGACCAGATGGTGAGCGTGAATAATCTCAATTTTCATAGGAGGGAACACTGAAGGGGAAGGATGAATTAATGACTTGCTTAAAATTATCCACATCAGGAGTTGTCAGAGGAAAAAATTAAGAGTCTTTGCTACTAGGCCCGTGTATCTAACAGCCTCTCCATCTTATCACACAAGGCCACTTCCTGAAAGGGCAGAGGTGCCTTCTCAAGGAACTGCCTCATGGTTTAATCCCAATAGGAACCCAAAATGTAGGTTCATTGTTAAATTGTTAACATATCAAGTGTCTTCTTGATTTGTGGTGACCTTAAGAAAAAAGCTCAGCAAAGTCAGAGCCAGTTTATCCATTGTAAATCGGAGAATGATTCAC
>NW_028010651.1:0-850 GCF_054177405.1 Leptonychotes weddellii
GTCCTGAGCTGTCAACCTAAATAAGCACTGCCGATATTCAAAACATCCTAAAGGGGGAAAAAAGAATTAGAAAAGAAAAGAGAAAGAGAAAGATAGAAAGAGAGCAAGGAAGAGAAAGAGAGATGAGGGAAAGAAAAAAAGAGAAGGAAGAAACGAAGGGGAAGGAAGGGAGGGAGGGGAAGGAAGGAAGGAAGGCAGACAGGCAGGCAGGCAGGCAGGCCAGCCTGAGCGTGAAGGCCAGCCCTTCCCTTCAGCTGTGTCGCCTTAAGCACCACAGGTAACAGCCAGGAACTCAGCTTTTGATGGCCACGGTGGACATCCCCCTAATGCCCATCCCCCTAATGCCCATCCCCCTAATGCCCATGCCCCTAATGCCCACCCACCACTCGGCTCAGTGTTGCTGTGAAGGCCATAACCTGATTCCTGGATTTTATCACAACTAAGAGGAAGCAACATTATTCTGGGGGTGAGCGTAAGAGAATTTCAGGGTCCAGCCTCTGCTCTCGAGGAGGGAAATTCTAAAAGAGCACTTGTCGCTCAGTCACGTCCACTGTGTGAAGCTTATTTGGGATCTTGCAGGGCAGAAAGGAAGAAGGAGAGCCAGGTTTTCAGGGGCGGACTTCCTGCCCCGCAGGGAAAGCGGAGAGCGGGTGATTGAATGCCACGTGAAGTGAGCGTCTTCTCTGCGGTAGAGATTCTTTGTTACGCCAGGTGGTTCTCTAATTTTCACGTTTATATTTAGCACAACTTCTGAAAGTCTCGTTAAGGGAGGAGTGCAATCATTCCCTGACCAGAGGTGAGTGTGAAGCGGAGTGATGCTCTTGCAAAGCTCAGTAAATAGGAAAGGAGT
>NW_028010652.1:0-850 GCF_054177405.1 Leptonychotes weddellii
TTCTTGTATAATTACTTTAGAGAGTGTTTCTTTTGATGACATTTATAAATTCATACCATGAGTAAAGAATATTTTGAATGAAGACTTTGGAATTTCTCTGGTTCTTTATTTATAAAGTAAGAATCACAGTATCTGAATCAGAATGCAGTTTTTAGTAGAAAATGAGACAATAGGTGAAGTGCTTAATATTTTATCAAATATATAGTAGAGAGTTAATGTAAGTTTTTGTGCTAACATGCTGATTTGTAGTTCATCAAGGCTGGGGCAGGTAGTAATGGTACTCTTTGACAAAATGTTGCTATATCAGTATTACTAAAGAAAAAAAGACCACATGTATAACAAAAATTAGTTAACATTATGGAAAAAGTGGTAGAATCTCTCACTGCCTTTTAAATAAAAATTCCTGTCTGCACAACATAGAATTAAAAAAAAAAAGTAAAGACACTAAAAGGCAATATTAATTACTTTTAAAAGATTTCTCGTTAAATTTCAGGCTTAAAATGGAGTTGAGGAGACATTGTTTAATTCTGCTTTGTGAGTAGATAAAAGAGAATTAAAAAGTGACCTGCTTTTTGCCAGATAGTGTTTCTGATGGCTAGTGAAAGGACGTAGACTAAAGGAAAAAGATGGCATTTTAAATGAGAAAAATCATTTTTTATGGTACATTAAGGATTAATTGACCAGAAATCCAGGATATTATTCTGGATACAGCTGATGGCAGGTATTGTTTTATTTTCAGAAAATCTCAATTCTGTCAAGATAAAAAATAATGAATTTTAAAACTAATATATGCTTTAAATAAGAATAATATGTAATTAATCTAGAGAGGAAAAGAAGACAATTTACACCT
>NW_028010653.1:0-850 GCF_054177405.1 Leptonychotes weddellii
TGAAAACTGGAAAACAACTCAAATCTCTACCAACAGAAGAGTGGCTGGATCAATCCTGATTTATTCACATTGTGGTCTACTATGCAACCATGACAAAGAAACAAGTACAGAAATGGAAAGATCTCCAAGAAAAAGTTGTCATGAGAAACACGTTAATAAATCCCAAATATGTCAGAATACAAGACAAGTCTGACCTGGTAGTAATATTAGCAAGGATCATAACCAGCGTTTATTTAAGAGTTTACTGTGAGCCAGGTCAGCAGTAAGTACTTCATGTGAGCGGTCTCTCCTTCAGTCTTTACAAAAACCCCTTGAGCTACTTGCTCTTGTTAGGGCTGTTTTACAAATAAAAATAAAAACTCAAGCGCAGAGACAAAAACAGCTTGTTCAAAGTCACATAGACCCCAAAGTGCAAAAGACAGTCCTCTGAGTGTAGGGAGGAAGAACGGGAAAATAAAGACAGAACTCCCATTTTACTCCATTTATTTTATATTATTTAATTTTTGGATGAGACTAAGTATTCACATGTTATAAAAACTGCTTAATTTCTTAAAAATAAGTGATCTATGGGGTGCCTGGGTGGCTCAGTCAATTAAGCATCTGACTCTGGATTTCCTCTGGTCATGATCTTGGGGTGGTGGGATCAAGCCCCACATTGGGCTCTGTGGCTCAATGTGGAGTCTGTTTGTCCCTCTCTCTCTGCTCCTCCCTTGTGCGTGCGCTTGTGCTCTCTCTCCATCTAAAATAAATAAATTAATTAATTAATTAATTTTTTAAAAGTCACGTACAAGATAATCCTAGGAATTGCAATGTACTTGGAACCAATAAGAGTCTTTTCACCACCCTCTAC
>NW_028010654.1:0-850 GCF_054177405.1 Leptonychotes weddellii
ACTTAATGAGGGCAGTTGAGGGTCTGGAACTTTGCCTGTGTCCTTGACCCATCCCATCCCAGCTTCAAAAACCCTTAAAGATGTGGGAGGGGGAAGAGAAGAGAGGAGAAGGGAAAGGAGATGGGAGATAAGAAAAGAAAGAGGAGGATAAAAAGGTGATTCAGAAAAACCAGGGAGTCAAAGCCAATGAGCCAGCTGGAACCCATGGCCCAATGATATCAAGACACTGTTTCAGTGACTCTGTGATGCTCTTGGCCTTTCCATCATGAGCCAAGATGGACTCCACGGCTTCAAGCCTCATACACTCTCATTCAAAGTCTGGAGGTGAGGAAAAGGGTATGGGACAGTTTCTTTCTCCTCCTATATCTCTTGCCTTTAATCATGGAGGAAAAATCTTCTCCCAAAACTCCCCCAGGAGTAGCCCTACGTCTTATTGGTCATTACTAGGTTAATCACATGATTACTCCTGGTTGCTTAGTGGTCTAGCACATAAATATCTGGCTTTTTCAGTTACTTCGATAAGAGTCAGACAAGGGAGAAGGCATTTGGAATGGCTGCTGAGTAGGTAACTTGCAGTATCTGCCATGTTGTTGTAAAGTACCTGGCAACAAGAATGAACATGGTGGGCCAAAAGCAAGAGAATTTTGAGAATGGCACAAAGTTTACCTTGTACAGAAAAATTCTTACAATACCATGGGTCACAAACTCAAATGTAGGTAATGTAAATGAGAGAATGTGGGTGGGAACTTCTCTGAATAAAAGAAAGCTTAGTTTCAGGGCACCTGGGTGGCTCAGTTGGTTGGGCGACTGCCTTTGGCTCAGGTCATGATCCTGGAGTCCCGGGATCGAG
>NW_028010655.1:0-11770 GCF_054177405.1 Leptonychotes weddellii
ACATGTTAAGAAAAAAAAAAGAAGAAGAAGATAGCAGGAGGGGACGAATGAAGGGGGGGAAATCGGAGGGGGAGACGAACCATGAGAGACGATGGACTCTGAAAAACAAACTGAGGGTTCTAGAGGGGAGGGGGGTGGGAGGATAGGTTAGCCTGGTGATGGGTATTAAAGAGCGCACATTCTGCATGGAGCACTGGGTGTTATGCACAAACAATAAATCATTGAACACTACATCAAAAACTAATGATGTAATGTATGGTGATTAACATAACAATAAAAAATTTTTTAAAAAAAGTTTTACTTCACATGACTTCCAGTTTCTGGTCTAGCACACCGTCATCTTGGAAATGGTTATTCCTGTCCACATGAAAAGAAAGAAGCTGAACAAACTAAAAATCAATAGCTTTTCTTAGATCTGTCACAGAAGTGAGGTCACAGAACAAACCACTGCCACAAAATCTGGAGAGGCAGATAGGCAGATACGGAGAACCACAACTTACCAGAACAGAAACTCGCATACAGAAACCTCTACAGGAACCTCTGTGGTCGAACACCTAAGCTGTAATGGACTAATTGCTGGAGTTCAATGCAGACAAGTCTGAGAGTTAAAAATTCCAGTTGGGGGTCACTCATAGGATGACTCCCACTCTTTTGTGAGTTTTACCTACAGAAGCCCTACCAGGCTCTCACAGTGAAGACTGGGGGGAAAAGTCTTCTCATGCTTCTAGCAAGGGGAGGGGAATGGTAGCCATTTTGACATAGGGCCAGAACATTGTTCTTCTTAATAAGGCCTGCCCTCAAGAGAAACTATGTCACCAGAGCCCACCAGACCTGGGGGAAAAGAAGGATCCAACTCCATTCCCCACTAGTTTTCCTGTCTTACCTAAGGAAGGTGGGGTGGGAAACTGAGAACCACTTGTAAAATGTCACAGCCTAGGGGCCCAGGCTCACTAAAAGACTGAGACCAAATCATAGGACTATAGAATGTTTCCCGTTCCCCACACTTTATCAACACTAAGGGGCTATGTATGCCAGTTCCTTTTATCCAGTACCTGATGTCTGGTTTTCAACAATAATTTACAAGGCATACTACTAGACAAAAAATAGAGTTTGAAGAGACAGAGCAAACATCAGAACCAGTCTCAGATATGGCAAGGATGTTGGAATGATCAAGCCAGGAATTTAAAACAACTATAATTCATACACTAAGGGCTCTAATGGAAAAAGTAGAAAACACTTAAGAACACACGAGACAATCTAGATGACCTTAGGTTTGGAGATGATGACTTTTTAGATACAATGCCGAGGACACAATCCAAAAAAGAAACATTGACAAGTTGGACTTCATTAGAATTAGAATTAAAACCTTCTGCTATGTGAAAGACACTGTCGATAGAAAGAGAAGACAAGCCACAGACTGAGAGAAAACAGTGCAAAACACATATTTATCATCCAATGTGGGAATTCATAATGCCTGGCTAGATAAGATTTAATAAATATATGCCTCTCTGGGTGAGACTAATTGAAAAGCAAAGAAGGAGTTCCAGAAAACTGGGCCTCCTTTGCAGTTTCTGGGCTGAAAACAGCCGGATCCTTGTTGCAGATCAGTGCACTCATCCAGGGAATAAATTCTTAGGAGAAACATTTATCTTTGGTGGTCACGTACTCCCTGCCTGCATGTGTGACATGAGCATAGCTTGTTCTAATCACAGGATACTTCCTTTGTTACTGTCCTGATTATTAAAGTTTCACACTCCTTGTTTTTTTTATTCCCTTGATGTATTGATAACGCTCACAATAAAAGTGGAGGAAGAGCTTGGCTCAGGGCCTTTTGCCACTAGAACATCTGGTCCCTTCTCCTTTCTCCTACTAAGGTATCTGGAGTAATCTTTTTGTTTGCCACATCGAGGTTTGCTGGCCAAACCCAACAATCCAAAATATACAAAGAATTCTTTAAAAAAAAATTTTTTTTTACAAAGAACTCTTAAAACTCAAGAATATGAAAATGTAAAACTCAATTTAAAAAGGGAAAAAGATGGGGCACCTGGGTGGCTCAGTTGTTAAGTGTCTGCCTTCGGCTCAGGTCATGATCCCAGGGTCCTGGGATCGAGCCCCGCATCGGGCTCCCTGCTCCACAGGGAGCCTGCCTCTTCCTCTCCCACTCCCCCTGCTTGTGTTCCCTCTCTCGCTGTCTCTCTCTCTGTCAAATAAATAAAATCTTTAAAAAAAAAAAATAGACAGGGAAAAAGATCTGGACACCTCACCAAAGATTTATAAATGGCAAATAAGCATATATATTTCCTCAACATAAGTTAATATCATATGCCATTAAGGAATCACAAATTAAAATAACAAGATCCTACCATACACCTATTAGAATGGTCAAAATCCCAAACACTGAAAACAGCAAGTGGTGCAGATGTGGAGCAACAATCATTCATTGTTGGTTGGAATGCAAAATGGTACAGCCATTCTGGAATACAGTCTGACAGATTTCTTATAATGCTGAACATATTCTTACCATATGATCCAGCAATTGTGTACTTTGGTATTTACCCAAATGAGTTGAAAACTGATGTCCACACCAAAATCTGCATGTGAATGTTTACAGCAGCTTTATTCATAATTGTCAAAACTTGGAAGCAACCAAGATGTCCTTCAATATGTGAATGAATAGAGAAATTATGGTATATCCATACAATGAAATATTATTCAGTGATAAAAAGAAATGAGTTATCAAGCCACAAAAAGACATGGAAGAACCTTAAATGCATATTGCTAAGTCAAAGAAGCCAATCTGAAAAGGCAACATACTTTATAATTCCAACTATACGACATTCTGGAAAAGGCAGAACTGAAGAGGCAGTAAAAAGATCATTGGTTGCCATGGGCTAGGGGAGAGGGAGGGATGAACACGTGGAACACAGGTGATTTTTAGGGCAGTGAAACTATTTTGTATGACACACTACTAGCAAATATATGTCATTATACATTTGTCCAAACCCATAAAACATATACCACCAAGAGTAAACCCTAATGTAAACTATGGACTTTGGGGATAATGATGTGTCCATGTTGGTTCATCAGCTGTAACAAATGTATCATACTGATTGGGGATGTTGATGGTGAGGGAAGCTGCACGTATGTAGTGGGGTTGGGGAAGGAAGGGTATATAGGAACTCCGTATTTTCCATTCAATTTCACTGTACTCTTAAACATGTGTCTATTAACTTTAAAAAAATCCATGCTGTTAAAAAATAAAATAAAATAATAAAAATCCATGCTGTTGAAATATAGCTCAGGTTTAGATTGTAATTGAAAACTCTTCCTTCTGTAAAATCAGTGAAGATCAAGTTGGAAATCACTGTACAGAAGCACAAGCACCAATCACACTGCCTAGCATATATTAGGAGCTCTGTAATTCCTTTTCTGCCTCCACTTCCCTCCAGAAATCAGTAAGCCCTCAGTTAGCAGTGTCCCCTGGGGAAGGGCAGTGGATGACACCTGCAAGCACATTTTGCTAAAACAGACTGGGAATCCCAGAGCTATGGACAAGACCAGGTGTATCTCTTCCTCTAAGAAATTTAGATCAGGGCTTCTCTAACTTTAGTGTGTATAAAAATCATCTGGAGGAGTTTTTTAAACACAGATGGTAGGTCCCATTTTGCAGTTTCTGCTTTAGTAATTCTGGGGTGGAACCTGAGAATTTGCCTAATTTTCTTTGAGTCCAGGATTACCCACATGTCACAACTATCTGAGAGCAGTGTAAATCAAAATTTCCCCTGCCTCTCTTCCCCCCTCATTTTGTTGTATTTATAAGCTGAAGATAATAATATTTTATTCCTCTAAACATATAGAAAAAGCTTAATAATGAGAGTTCATATATAGATATTTGATCATAGCAAATGATAAAGAAAAGGAAGCTCTTTTAACTAGTCCATAGAAACTAGAGATGAACTTGATAATCTAGATTTTTAAAATTTATAATATGGAAGGGGATGCCTGGGTGGCTCAGTCGGTTAAGCGGCTGCCTTCAACTCAGGTCATGATCCCAGGGTCCTGGGATCAAGTCCCACATTGAGCTCCCTGCTCAGCGGGAAGTCTGCTTCTCCCTCTGCCTGCTGCTCCCCCTGCTTGTGCTCTCTCTGACAAATAAATAAATAAATAAAAATCTTCAAAAAAAATAAAATTTATAATATGGAAGAAGAATATGGAAGGGTAATACACACTACATGTGACTTATTAGTGTTCAATCATTTTTGTCTTAGTCTGTTTGGGCTGCTATAGCCAAAATACCACAGACTGGATGGCTTATAAACAATAGAAATTTATTTCTCACCATTCTGGAGGCTGGAAGACTGAAATCAGGGTCCTGGCCTGATTGGGTGAGGGGTCTCTCTGAGTCAGAGACTTCTTATGGTATCCTCATGTGGTGGAAGGGGCCAGGGAGCTCTGTGGGATCTTTTTTATAAGAGTACTAATTCCATTCATGAGGACTCCATCCTCCCCTTCCAAAGACCCCTACCTCCTAACATGATCACTTTTGGGGGTTAGAATTTCAACATATGAATTTGCGGGGTGACACAAACATTCAGACCACGACAGTTGTCAATGCATAAAATCTTTTCACATATTAACTATGTAGTTTCCAGTTTGAGTCTTGAAAAACAACAACAAAACAAATGTCTTTGTTAAAATATAGTTGAGGGGCACCTGGGTGGCTCAGTTGTTAAGCGTCTGCCTTCGGCTCAGGTCATGATCTCAGGGTCCTGGGATCGAGCCCCGCATTGGGCTCCCTGCTCCTCAGGAAGTCTGCTTCTCCCTCTCCCAGTCTCCCAGCTTGTGTTCCCTCTCTCGCTGTGTCTCCCTCTGTCAAATAAATAAATAAAATCTTAACAAAAAAAAATGTAGTTGAAAGCCAAAATGTCTTTAAATAAATAGTTAAATGTTTCAGAACAAGAAAAGGAAAACTCATTTTTATTTTTACTTTTTCTGATGATAAAAGCTATTATATGCCTCACAGGAGATTTGGGAAATTCATAAAGAAGAAAGTTCAAAAAAGAAAAAAAAAATTCCCAGAATCCCACCACCCAGAGATAACCACCTTAACATTTTGCATTATCTTCTTCCAGGATAATTTCTGGAAAATCAATTTCTATAGAGACAAATTGTACAGCAGACATATTATATGGTAAACAAAATTGTAAGATTCCATTTGTTCATTTATTCATCCACCTATTAATTTCTTTTACCAGATGTGCTGTAACAGACCATTCACTCATTCATTTACTCACAAGGTACACCAGTTTCAGTAGGTGCTATAAAGGTTAGTAAGACATGGATCTTTATAATCTAGTAGAAATGTATTTAGTCAGGATTCTTCTGGACACACTTAACCAGAGACCAATTCAAATGTACTGGTTCACCAACTGGGAAGTCCAAGAACTGGTGCAAACTATTTCTACATAAGGGCTCCACTTCTCTCCCTTATTTCTCAGTTTACTGGCCTCTGTCTGACTTCATTTTCAAACACATTCTCTCCCTGTGGTAGCAAGATGGCCCCTAACAGTTCCAGACTTGCATTGTCGTTAGAGTTCATAATCTTAGAGAAGGAAAGACCTACTCTTTCCTAGAGTTCACATGTCAAGACTGATGAAGCGACTCTTTTTAGCCCTGCCTGGGTGAACAGGCAATGAGGAGAGAGGGATGGAGTTCCATGATTAGTAGGGCCTGGTCATACCCTGCCTCCTATAAACATTAATACCAGAATAATGTGGGATCAGGAAAGGACATTTCTCCAAAAAATAGAAGGATGCTGGTCAGACAAAGCAACAGATGCCCAATAAAGAGGGGAAAAAAAGATGTATACTCAAATATTTTGTTGAAAACCAGGTTATATTTAGACAGACAATCCAGGTTAATATTCTGATTCAAATTGATTATTTTTAAAGAGCAGAATGTACAATATTATCTGAACCTCTTTTCAAACTTCAAAAAAAATTTTCCCCCGAAAACATGAAGCCAAGGTCCCTTGGGTGTTTCAAAGGTTTCTTACTAAAAATAAGATTATGATGTAAATATATTTTGTGATGGTATGTAGATGTGGGTGGAGACGGGTTATACATCTTTGGATTAACTCCAATAAAAGGCAGATGCTGAAGTGTTAAAATTACAATAACATAATAGTGAAAGTAGGAAAGAACAGTGGGAATTCTACCCAAGTGGAGAAAAGCAAAGGCAAAGTAATCAAGTAGCAATCTCAGAAGAGCAATCTGACATGGCAAATCAGGGTGATTTCAAGGGAAGCCTTTGGCAAGCCAAAAAAGGGAAGGAAACCAATTGAATAGCTATCCTGTCCAAAACACTGTTAGATTCTTTCAACTTAACACGAAGTAATTATTCTTTCCAAACTAAGATACTGAAACTGAAGTTCACAAAGATTACTTAGTTCACTCAAAGTCCATTAGAACTGAAGTTTATATGAAGCCAAACAACATTCTTTTTCCATTACCAAGCTGTCCCCCAGGAAAGGATAGACTACTTCAGTAAAGGCCAACATTTCATTTCTGAAGAAAAGAGAAATTCGTAAATGCCCACTAAAAGAACACAAGGATTTAAATGATGAAATTAGCCAGGAATTCTGTTGTGAAGTTGTACTATAAAAGAACTTATGTTGTTGAAGAACTTGAATGGCCTATACTCCGTAATCCCCTTGCCTATTTTGAAAACCAATTCACTGAGCATGTGGACATAGTTTCTGTCCACTTTCCTCCTTCACAATTTCTGTCTCCAGGCCATGTTATGCTCATCCTATCTCATTCTTGGCTAATGTTGCTCCTTCTGCTTGAAACACTTCCTTTCTTCCAGATGGTATCATGGCTGCTCCTTCTCATCACTGAGAATTTACTTAACTCAAATGCCACCTCTACAGAACAACCTCTTTCTGCAACTATCCCTACTGAAATAGCAACCCCATTCTCAGATAGCATTCAGAATGTGAACTTGGGGTTTTGTGTGTGTTTAAGTTTTTATTGTTTGTCTCTTCCAAAGGGAATATGGGTTCCTTGAGGAACAAGATTTTGTCCACCCCTTTTCTCCAGCACTTGGAATTATTCTTGCCACACAGAAGATCCTCACACACACACACACATACACAAAATGTAATTTATTGAGTACATGAATTGCAAGTAGTACAAACAGACTACACTGTATCACTGGTAGGAAAAAAAAAACTTGTTAAAAAAGACGAAAGTAGGGGAATGGAGCCTGAAAAGGAGTTACAGTGACTATCACCTCAGAAACAAATGTTAACAAAGTAATATGCAAACACATAGTACTTACTCGTTCCAGAACTGTGCTAAGCATTTTACAAGTATTAACTCGTTTTCATCCAACATACTAAATAGGCTTATCACTCCTACTTTGCAGATGAGTAAAGTGAAGCACATAAGCTAACTTGGCCAGGGTCACAGAACTTTGGAGTTCCTGCTTTTAACTACTTGATACTGCCTCTCTAAAAAAAAGCTGAGTGGTTGGCGGCGCAAGCATCCGGTTCCTCTATGCCCATAAAAATAAGCTTTATCGGCTTAAAATAACTGGAGAGACTGAAAAAATAAACAACAAATTTTGTTTCAGCTAGTGGTGATTATAACACCGTTAGTTACGAAGTGTCAATATTCTAAATTCCTGTCAACTTCTCAAGTCTACGAGATTTCACCTTTCAGCCCACAATAATACCCCACCTCACCGTCTCAAGTTTCGTCTCCTCCCTCCTCTCCACTTCGCCCGTTCATTCCAGTGTTTCTCCATTGAAAATGCTACAAACTCTGCCTTTGCAGCTTTCTGGCTAAATCTCAACTTCCTCATTTGTGTAAAATAACAATAATACCTGTCTAGTCTACCCCGCTAGAACTGAAGAAAGGGTGAAATGCGAAAGCCCTATATACTGATATTAATTTCTATCATTGATAGTTGTTTTGGGTTCTTCCCTACAGTTTCTGATAAAAGAAATAGAGCTTTACGTTCAGAAACCCGCCTCCTTAAAGGCACTTGCCTCTCTCCTAGCCAGCACCGCTAGTGCCAACATTGCTTTGAGCTTGCGCACTAGCGACCGCGCCCAGCCTTGGCTTTCCTAAGCCGCCGAGCTTTGATGACGTATATTTCTTGCGCGTCAGAGCGAGCGGGGAGCGCGTGAGGGGATCAAGTTCACTTTTCCTAGCTGATTCCGGTGCTAGTGTGTGCTGTGGTCCCACAGCATGAAGGAGACACCACTTTCAAACTGCGAGCGCCGTTTCCTACTCCGCGCCATCGAAGAGAAGAAGGTAAATGGTCCCGGGAAACTTCGCGGTGCGTGGGCGCTCTGGTCGCACCGCCGCTCGCAGCCTTCGGGTTTGGTCGTACAGAGCTGGCCCTCGCAGGCCCAGGGAGCCCCTGGAGGGAACCGCCGGTGCGTTCCCCCAATCCCTCAACCTTTTTTTTTTTTTTTTTGGCTCCAGTTGGGTTCAAAGCTGGAGTCACACCAGCGACTAGTAGTGCTTGGGCATCTGGTTTCCACTTTCCTATGCGGAGTGGTTAGGAATCCACTTATCTCCCAAGTGTTTAGCCCTGGCATAGAGTAGCTGCTCAATAAATATTTGTTGAAGGAATAACGAATGAATGTTGTGCTTACAGCGGCTGGATGGCAGACAAACCTATGATTATAGGAACATCAAGATCTCATTTGGAACAGATTATGGGTGCTGTATTGTGGAACTCGGGAAAACAAGGTAACAAAGGATTCAAATTAGATAAAAGCTCAACAGGGAAAAGTTTAAAAGGACCTTATTGACTCGGTTGTTTACAAAGCAGCTAAGAAGTATGCCAAAATAAGTATATTTTCTTTAATGCGAGAGTTTTTTATTTTTAACCATAAATATATTTTTCATCACATGAGTATCACATAGTTTTCTGATCTTTTTAAGTCATATATACAGCCAGCAGTAATTGCCCTGAATTTGTTTTCTGCACTTCCCATTAAGTAAGCCTACTTTTCTCATTTTCCTGACATGAGAATTAGGTTTTTAATATTCATTTGGAAGCTGTGAGGATATTGTTCAGATAATGTTGGCCAGCCATGCCATATGAAAACTCTTAAGAAATCTCTCAAGTTTTCAGGCCATCTTGTGTCAATAAATATTTGTTTTAGAAAAGAGAAGTAAAGATAATTGATTTAAAAAAAATCTGTGGAATAGTCAATATTGTAATAAGAGATGTTTTTTCTTGTCATCCTTTTGTGTATGCCAATATGTGTTTTATTTCTGTGTATATTCTATACTTTATATGTAATTTCAGCCTCTAATGATATATCATACTGAGTATGTTGTTACTCGGAGTAAGATCGAAACTTAACTGGTACCTGTTTTAGATTTATTTTTAATTGGAAAGGAGATCTATTTAGTTAACAGATTTGTACTTTATTTTGCAGAGTTCTTGGACAGGTTTCCTGTGAACTTGTTTCTCCAAAGCTCAACAGGGCAACAGAAGGTATTCTTTTTTTTAACCTTGAACTCTCTCAGATGGCTGCCCCAGCTTTTGAACCTGGCAGGTATTTAAATCTTTTTTTTTTTTGAGCTGCTTTTTAGCCAGAGGAGAACATAACAGCAGTGAGCTATTGTTTTAATGCCTGGTGTTATATTTCATGACATTAGCCCATTCCTATTTTCATAGGCAGTCAGATCTCTTGGTGAAGTTGAATCGACTCTTGGAAAGATGTCTAAGAAATTCGAAGTGTATAGACACTGAATCTCTCTGTGTTGTTGCTGGTGAAAAGGTGGGGAATATGCCCAAAATTCTTAATCTTAGGTTGAGTATTGTTGATTCATGGATTCCTATATCTGTACTTTTATTCTCAGAGCTTCCATTAATTCAATTTTATACTGATTCACTTCATTTCACATGTTCCTGAGTGCTACGCATAGAACTCTGTCATCTCTCTCTCTGAAGGGACAATAAACATTGGTGAAAGTATCAACTTGGCCAAATGTGTGTAAAAATGTCTTATTCAAAGAACTTGTGGTTTTTCTTATATTCTGTTTTATTATGTTCTTTATGTGAGTTGATAGAAGCAGGTAATGTGTTCCTTTTTTTATGAATGAGGAACTGAAGAACAGATTAAATCCTTCTTTTGTGAAGGTTTATTGACTTACACAGGGCTACACAGGGAGTTAGTGGTAGACTGACATTGGAAATGTTACTCTCAATAAATTGTGCTGCATGATGATGTTTTAGAACTTTACTCTTGATTAGGGTATTTTGACTATCTTTTTGACTCCAGAGAAGTCACTTTCCACATTATATCCTTGAATATGATCCTTCCTATTTGGATTACATGTAAGGTTCATATAAATACTGTTATGTAAAACCTAAGAGTTTGAGGTTTTTAAGTTAGGAGACAAAAATATATTTAGGATTGGGAAAATCTTAGTATTGTGCAATGGTTCTATTTATTTAGAGTGTATATTTTACTGTTGTCAGATGACTCATAGAAAGGTGAACTACTGGTACTTCAGTTGTTGGCCTGGCTTAACATTTCTCTTAATACATTTTTATTGATAAAATAGAAGGAGTAACTGCATATTTTAACTGCAAGAGAAAAATTTGCACGCAGTGTTACTTTCCTTATGAATAGCCACTGGTTGTGATCAGTTAGGATTTATTTTTGTTTTAAATTCACATTCAGGTTTGGCAAATACGTGTGGACCTACATTTATTGAATCATGATGGGAATATTATTGATGCTGCCAGCATTGCTGCAATTGTAGCCTTGTGTCACTTCCGAAGACCCGATGTCTCTGTCCAGGGAGATGAAGTAACACTGGTAAGCTCCCATGATTCGAGCCACGCTTCTCCCTATGAAAGAATGAATATCCTTGATGTTCAGGCAACTTGTTATTAGTGAATTCTTATTGTAGATGGTAATTGAGTATGTTCTGAAATTTGTTGATAAGGCAAAAATGATATATGGTCAGAATTGTCCTTGAAATCTCTCAAATCTTTTGTATCAAAGTGTCTGTCAATAAAAGCACACTCTATCTTGGTTTTCTAGGATAAAACTAGATGACTTTTTCTTGGGATTGAGCACTAGATGAAGCGGTTGGCTTATGTTTAGGAGCCACGTGTGAGAAATACATGGTTCTCGGCACGTTGAGATACTTGTGCTTACTCTCTGGCAGAAGTCCTTCAGAAACAACTGGAAGGTTTATTAAAACATTGCTAGGCTCCACCCTCAGAGTAGGGTAGGGGTAGAACCTACAAATTTGTACTTGTAACAGAGTTCCCAGGTGATACTGATGCTGCCAGTGGATGGGTCACATTTTAAAAACTGATGACATGTACTGTTTACATTGCCTTTCTTTTGTGCTAAGTATGTCATTGTCAATTTATATGAATTCATGCAGGAATAATGAAAGTACACTGGATAGTTTGAGTCTTAAAGTTGTGAAAGGAAACATCAGATGCCCACATTTCTGAGCAGTCATTCATTTGCTGCTTTTAGGCATTAGACTAGAGTAGACTCTAAAGACTGAGAGGTAGAGGGCGCCTGGGTGGCTCAGTTGGTTAAGCGACTGCCTTCGGCTCAGGTCATGGTCCCGGAGTCCTGGGATCGAGTCCCACATCGGGCTCCCGGCTCGGCGGGGAGCCTGCTTCTCCCTCTGACCCTCTCCCCTCTCATGCTGTTTCTCTCTCTCTCTCAAATAAATAAATAAATAAAATCTTTAAAAAAAAAAAAAAA
>NW_028010656.1:0-850 GCF_054177405.1 Leptonychotes weddellii
AAACATGGGCCATTGCATTGGGCTAGAACAGAAGGCAATTTTCAATTCATTTATTACTCATGCCATTCACTTGTTTAACCTCAGCTCTTAAGGGGATGGCTTTGCAAACAGAAGCCCCTTTGGCCATATAAATTAGTGACTGTTAAAGATAAACTTACAGCCAAAGCATTTTAGAGATTTTAGCGATGTTTACTTGTTTTTCACTGCAATTAGAAAAGGTACCTTTCTGACTCGAAATTTATATGCAGGTCTTGAAAATTATATTACCAGGGTCATATGCAAAAATCACATTGTAAATCACAAACATATATCTCCTTTATATTCCCATTTAGGTATTTAGCACACAAAAGAAAAATGCAGCTTGAGTGGTTATTTTTTTTCCCTCACCTTTTATTCCAGAAATCAATAGTCTAGCTATCAGTTGGTGTTCCCTCTTTCAAATACTTTCTACCGCAGGCAAGTAACAAATGCATATATAATCTACAGACTAAAATTGTCCCATTGACAGGGAATAACAATTAACAAACACATTAATTGTAGAGTCATATTCAATAAAAAAAAAGAATTTTCACTGGCCACAATAAAATTAGGAAGGCATCTAAGAAGAGCTGGGTAGGGAGTCAACCTTTATTGATCCACCTACTATGTGCCACATGCGTTTGTATACATTGTCTCATTTAACCAACACAGTGGTGTAAAGAAATTATCATTATCCTTCTTTTACAGAGGAGGAGATTGAAATCAAAATGAGTAACCTACCTTGGCCACAACACTAAATATCAAGGGCCAGAAATCAAATGCAGGCTTGTCTAACATTAAAACCTCAGGGCCTTTCTTTTTTTTTTTTTTT
>NW_028010657.1:0-850 GCF_054177405.1 Leptonychotes weddellii
AAATACTCATCTGGACCCTTTGTGAGTGTGAGCAAACCTTTCAGCACAAAAGATCTGGAGTTCATCAGTATGTATCAGTATAAATAACAACAATTATGAACTTTAATAAGATAAGGTGAAATGATGCCTATTGCACTCTATTTAGAAAGGCAGGGAAGTAGATCGTAATTTTCATGAAGATTTTGATATAAAATACAAAATTTTAGCACTTAAAGGAATAAGCTTCAGTTGGTTGTGAAATATATTAGTAGACTTCCTCATTTTTCAAGAATGTTAGACAAAAGAAGCATTGCAATACGAAAAACTAATAGTACCTTAGGTTTATATGTTATTCCAGTGGATGCCCTCCAGATAAACTTCAGACTACATGGGGTGATTGGTTCAATGATGATTGTAGGGAATATTATCATCTACTAAATAATTCAGCTCACATCATTTTTCCTTCTGGTTCTCTATCCAAGAAGCATCAAAGCCTTGTTTTGCTTAGTTTGTGAGATCTCAATCCAGAGGAGGTTGGCTAAAGACCATGAGGTCTAGGCATGTTAAATGTGGGTCACCAAGTTGTCTGTGTAAGCCATTAAGGGTTGGGAGGCAGTTCGATAAAACTACAGAAAGCATCTGGGAAATGCAAATTAAGAACTAGCCACAAGAGGGTTTGTGCAGACGGGTGTATCCATCTCTACGCCACGTGCTGTGGAAAGGGCCACGGAGCCACCAGGAGCCTGACTTAGCTCTGCTTTAAACTGACTCTGATGAAGCCACTTTGCATTTCTCGGTTCTTGTTAAAATCCCCAGGAGTGTTAATATTTGCCCAGCCTGCCTCTCAGGCTTGTCATGAGGGGCAGATAAG
>NW_028010658.1:0-850 GCF_054177405.1 Leptonychotes weddellii
ACATAACATCTTTAAATTGAAAGACATGGCCCACATTTCCTTGGCAGGAGTCCACCTAATGGATCAACCTTTGATAAGCAAATGCATATCATGTGTCAAGATCAATGCTACATGCTATATGTGTGAAGTGATGGGCAATGGAAAGTCAGCAAAGAACAGAGAGCAAAGGAAAAATACAAGTTAAGAAATAAAATGATCTAAAGGCCAATGAAACTTACTTGACTGCCAATTTTCTGCCTTGGCAGAATTATTTCCGAGAAGCCAAAAATAGCAGGGGAGATTTGAAAGGCATTAAGCAAGAAGTTCAGAATGAAATGCAAGAGGCATGACTCCCAAGAGCTAGTAAATAATGATATATTTGCATTTTTAACTATTCCCCACCACCACCAAGGGTGTAATTGCTTCCATATAAAAGCTCCTTGATATCAGCCCAAGATGCTAAACTGTGTCTATTTACATGGATACTGATGATCTCACTGCTCAAGGCTGTAACTATTGGAGGAGCTGTACCATGTTATCTCCGCTAAGCAAGGCAGGGAAGATGTTTCCTACAGAAAGAATTGTTGAAAAAAGTCCTTTGCCTTAAACAAAGAAGCAAAGTGAAGTGGGCCACATAATACATAGTATTAATTAAATATGTATATACATAATTATATATAAATACATAATATGAATAACCATGGACGTTCTTAATTCTGTTCTCCAAGTATTATTTCCCCCCCTCTAGGCACATCATCAATTTTTTTTCCTGCTTCCTTAAGGCTCTACTTGACTACTTAAGAATTTCCAGCCAATAATGTCTAAGCATAAACAATATAGTCATCACTGCAGTATAACTAGATCTACCCTA
>NW_028010659.1:0-850 GCF_054177405.1 Leptonychotes weddellii
CCACTGGGGCTGAGACTTCCTTCTTTCCCACTTCGCAGGTGACATCATCTGGGCACTGAGGACTTCTGGGTGTGGGGCGGGCTGCTTTCCGAGTGGCCAAGGTTAAAGCAGTGCACAATGACCCATCCACTGATGCTTTCTTCAGGCTATTTTGTCTCCTGCCCAGGCTCAGCACCTTTCTGTGTGACTTCTGACAATTTTTTAACCTTTCTGAGTCTCAGTGTCCTCATCCACAAAATCAGGGGAGTAGGCCTGTCTCAGCATTTTCCAAAATGTTTTCTGTGGGATCCTGGTTTGGGAGGAGGCTACAGATGTCACGTGAACAGAGTTATGCGATCAGGTAAGTGTGGGCAAGATAAAGACTCTTCTTTACTCTCAGACTTCTCTTCAGGCAATTTGAATCTTCAAGAGGGGGCTGTGACATTCTAAACATTCTAAAGTTTCCTTACCACCATAATATCCCCTTAGACATGACAGGTGATGTAGCATAGTCTAGTGGGGGAAGGACACAGACTTGGGAGCCAGATTTACCTGAGGATAAGCCCCACCTTTGCCACCTACTAGTTGTATTAGTTATTGACTGCTGTGTAACGTATTCCCACACACCTAGTGGCTGAAAATGACACAGATTTATTATCTCACAGCATCTGTGGGTCAGGAACCTGGGATGAGAGCTCAGCTGGGTCATTGCTTCAGCGTCTTTCGCAAGGCTGCAGTCAAGGTGTTGGCCAGGGTTGGGGTCTCAGCTGAAGTCTCTGCTGGGGAAGGATGGGATTCCAAGCCCTTGTGGTTGTTGACAGGATGGAGTTCCCCGTGGGCTGTTGGCTGGAGGTTGCCCTCAGTTTCTTGC
>NW_028010660.1:0-850 GCF_054177405.1 Leptonychotes weddellii
CTCTCCGCCCTTTCAAGGTCAATACCCTCCTCCCACCTCCAGCCCCAAGAGACCAATGATCCACCTTCTTTCACTACAGTTTTGACTCTTCTGGAATCTCACACACATATTCCAGCAGCGTGTGCTCCTGGGCCTGTCTTCTTTCACTCGGACAGGACTTAAAGCCTGATGTGCACGTGTCCCTAAGATCTACCTTACTGATTACTTTGCTGGAGTCTCTATTTCCTTACTTAGTTTTCTGTTCACATGACTTGTCTTATGCCCAGCATGGTGTCCCCAACGTTCATCAGTTGTGTTTTTATCCATTTCTGCCTGCATGACCCATTCTTTCTGGTTTGTAAAGCAGAATACATTTGCCTAACCTTTTATGGGTACAAACATTTATAACTGTTATATCCTCACTGTGACTTGTGGCTTATAAAGTGTCCTTCTTAGTCATGTGTGAGTGCTTTGGCCTGAGTTCTATTTTGTGGGATCATCGAGATGGCATCCCCTACTCACTCAGTGTCCTGCTAGATAAATCCCCTCTGATCATTAGTGTTTTAAAGTTCTATATTTTTAGCAATCTACTGATAAATTCCAATTATAATTTTTAATCATGACGACTATTGGTTAAAAGCAGAAAGCAAATGGAATCCTGATCAGGAAATACAGGAAGCAAATGAAGAGAATCATAATACAAGTAATTACAGTGAAAATCTATCTTCGGATCTTCAGCAGATAAGTTATCGGTTGGATTGACTTAAAAATCTTGTTGAGAGCATCCACATTTCTCCAGAAAGTAAAAACAATGTTAAAAAGAAAAAAAATGACCAGAATATTAACTATTATGTTCTTAATGAAACACTTA
>NW_028010661.1:0-850 GCF_054177405.1 Leptonychotes weddellii
TTTAATTATTATTAAAAATGTAACCAATCATCAATGTGTAAATTTCAATTAGTTATTTATACAATCAAGGTTGTTAGGAAATGATTTACAACACAAAAGGATTTTGATCATTCTAGTTGACCACTTTTTCGTTAGATACCAAGAGGGTTGATGTGGTTCTAATTTGCTAAAAGGGAACATGGTAAGTGAGCAGGATATTAATCCCACAAAATATTCTAAAGAACCTATTAAAAGCATGGTTGGTAGGCACAAGAAGTATCTCTCTCCTCTAGAAGGAATGGGGAAAAATTGTTACCTGATCGTTTTACAAGCAAAATTTATCAAATCTGTGAGGAATGGGTAATTCTTGTGCCATTTAAATTGGTGAATAGAATAGAAAAGAGAAAAAGCTCTTGTACTCATCTACTAAATTAGCATAACCACACCCCAAATCTGATAAGGCAGAAGAAAAAAGAAAGCCAGAGATATACATAAATAAGATAAATAAAGCATGAATAAAAATGGCAGCATGTTTTTAAAATACCCATGACTAAATTTGTTTAAGAAATCCAAACATGATTAAACTTTAGAAAAATTATAGTAATATTTTACATTAATAGACTAAAATCAAAAGATTATCTTGATTTATATTGAAAAAGCATTTATTAACTTCAACATCTATTTCTACTTTAAAACATCTCTTAGCCAATTAGGAATGGAAAGTTGCCTCCTTGTCATAACAGAGTGAGCACACAGAAATCAAGAGTGAACATTCTTTTTTTTTTTAACTATATATTTTTAAAATTTTTTTATTATGTTAATCACCATACATTACATCATTAGTTTTAGATGCAGTGTTCCATGATTCATT
>NW_028010662.1:0-850 GCF_054177405.1 Leptonychotes weddellii
CCTGGTCTTGTCACTGTGCTTCACATGATGGAAGGAGCAAAGGAACTCTCTGGTGCCCCTTTTATAAGGGAGCTAATCCCATTCATGAGGGCTTCACCATATGCCCCACCTCTAAATACCATCACACTAGGGGTTGGTTTTAAACATATGAATTTTAGGAGGACACAGACATTAAATCTATACACTGGCCAAACTATCAGTCAAGTATGAGTATAGATGGAGGCCACTTTTAAACATATAAGATCTCAAATACTGTGCACTTTCAGCAATAAACTGGAGCAGATGCTCTGTTAAAACAAGAGATTAGGTTAAGAAACAAGGCAACATAGAATCCAGAAAACTCAGAACCCAACACCAGAGAGGTAAAAGCTATCCCCAACCTGACTGTGAAGGAGGATCCCCAGATGACTACTGTGAGCAAGAAAAGAAACAAAACAGACTGGAGGGGGTTAGCAGGAACAGGTCCTGGGAAAGACAGGCTATTTGAAGTGTTTAACCATAAGAAGAGGAAATTCACATATCTGGGGTAACATTTGGGGATAATTTATTGTTTTGTATGTAAAATCTAAGGGGAAAAATATGAGACAATTGAAAAAGCATCATGGGGGTAGCAGTTAAAGTATACGTTCTGAAACCAGACTCTGGGTTCAAATGCGGGCTCTGCCATATATACCTTAGCTTCAGATCCTAATAATAGTATGCACCCCATAACATTGTATTAAGGAATATATGGATAACCTATGGAAATGTCTAAGAGCAGTGTCTATCACAACTTAAGAGCTCAATACATGTTAGTAATTATAGTATACTCCATGGCTCAGCTATATGTAACATGTATACAGTCACAGAA
>NW_028010663.1:0-850 GCF_054177405.1 Leptonychotes weddellii
GCTGAAATTGAACCAGATAAGTCCTCAGGGTTTACTTACAATCAACCAACTTAGTTTTAAAAAATAAAAACAAAATAAAGGACCAGCGAGGGTAGAGAAGGCTAAGAAAGAAATGGATAGTCTACCTGGGTTGGGGCAAGTACCATGACTGTTCCCTCCATAAGTAAAGGGACCAAGATAATGTCTTGCTGATGTTACCCTGGCTGGGCATCTGTTTATGCGGTGAGCTCACTATCTGCCCTCTGTCAGTCAGGAGAGGCCAAGAGAGTGAAGAATTGGAGAGACAACAGCAAGGCACGAAGTGGGAGCCACCAGAGAAGCAATTTGTTCTCCACCAGCTGGTATGGCAAAGATGCATGACTCTTCCTTGCCTGGCACCAGGGAAGGGGTCACACCTGAGCCCCACTGCGGATGCGATATGCAAGGGGCTGGCCTGACCACCCAGGCCCCTTCCACTCTCAGCCAGAGGCTGCAGGGTGTTCCACAAAGGCAGGAGGGCTCTAAGAGGTCAAGAAAGAGATGACCTCCAAAAATCTGTGCCGTGGGGAGAGAGCCCTCTGAAGAGTACACACTCCACACTCCTAAAAGGAGCATACAGGTTTAAAAAAAAAAAATGAAGCCAGTTTTAGTCAGTGGTTGTAGCATTATCCCAGAGGGGACCACAGCAGGTTCAGAAATCCAAGAGGACCTTTGAGAGCTCTCCTGTCTCCTCCCACTCCCACTCCAGAGGAAGAGGGGAAACAGGAGTGCAAGAGGGGCCCCGCCCCTGCCCACTGAAAACCCTGGGCCTCAGCTGGGGACAGGCAGAGGGTTTCAATGGGAGAGAGGAGGAAGTACATGGTCTCAAAAG
>NW_028010664.1:0-850 GCF_054177405.1 Leptonychotes weddellii
ACATAACATCTTTAAATTGAAAGACATGGCCCACATTTCCTTGGCAGGAGTCCACCTAATGGATCAACCTTTGATAAGCAAATGCATATCATGTGTCAAGATCAATGCTACATGCTATATGTGTGAAGTGATGGGCAATGGAAAGTCAGCAAAGAACAGAGAGCAAAGGAAAAATACAGGTTAAGAAATAAAATGATCTAAAGGCCAATGAAACTTATTTGACTGCCAATTTTCTGCCTTGGCAGAATTATTTCCGAGAAGCCAAAAATAGCAGGGGAGATTTGAAAGGCATTAAGCAAGAAGTTCAGAATGAAATGCAAGAGGCATGACTCCCAAGAGCTAGTAAATAATGATATATTTGCATTTTTAACTATTCCCCACCACCACCAAGGGTGTAATTGCTTCCATATAAAAGCTCCTTGATATCAGCCCAAGATGCTAAACTGTGTCTATTTACATGGATACTGATGATCTCACTGCTCAAGGCTGTAACTATTGGAGGAGCTGTACCATGTTATCTCCGCTAAGCAAGGCAGGGAAGATGTTTCCTACAGAAAGAATTGTTGAAAAAAGTCCTTTGCCTTAAACAAAGAAGCAAAGTGAAGTGGGCCACATAATACATAGTATTAATTAAATATGTATATACATAATTATATATAAATACATAATATGAATAACCGTGGACGTTATTAATTCTGTTCTCCAAGTATTATTTCCCCCCCTCTAGGCACATCATCAATTTTTTTTCCTGCTTCCTTAAGGCTCTACTTGACTACTTAAGAATTTCCAGCCAATAATGTCTAAGCATAAACAATATAGTCATCACTGCAGTATAACTAGATCTACCCTA
>NW_028010665.1:0-850 GCF_054177405.1 Leptonychotes weddellii
ATGCACAGGAGTACTCTGTTCTTTCTGCAAAGAATGGCAGAGTCTACAAATGCACAAAGGGTGGTTAGTAAAATCATTTGTGTGACCTAAAAAAAGAAAAACATTTAAAAAATATTTTATTTATTTATTCCAGAGAGAGAGAGAGAGTGAGTGGGTGGGGGAGGAGCAGAGGAAGAGGAACAAGCAGACTCCGTGCTGAGTGTGGAGCCCAACACAGAACTGGATCTCAGGACCCTGAGATCATGACCTGAGCTGAAACGAAGAGTCAGACACTTAACTGACTGAGCCACCCAGGTGCCCCAGAAAAACACTTTGCTAAAAAATTGCTGGGCTAATCAGAAAGCCAAGGAGGCTTCAAACAGGCTTGCTGGACTCTGTGGCCTGAGAAAATTCTGGTTCTTCACTTCTCAGGCCAGTGGCCTGTAAATCTCAAAAAATGTAAATTAGCTCTATTACAGATCAAGGTCTTAGGTCAGTAAGGAGTGTGTTATCTGGGAGCAAGTTAACCCTTAAGACTGGCTGGAGCGCTATTACAAGGGTAAGGTATTGAGAGGGATCGAACACAACATATTCTGATGATTGAGAGTAATACATGGTGTTGCCCTGTTTTACAGATGAGGACAGCAATGGGGGAAAGACCCCAATTCCCAGAGCCTGTGAGAGTTTAGGCACTAGCACCCAGATCTCCTGATTCCCATGCAATAGTTTGTTTGACCAGAAGCTCAATTATTATGCTCGATTCTTTCACACGAACTTCTCATCCAGGTACTTTTGTCTTCTAGGGGCTCAAAGTTATTTATATACACGCAGTTTAGTACTTTCTGATGCCAACCTAAAACACAAAATAAAT
>NW_028010666.1:0-5140 GCF_054177405.1 Leptonychotes weddellii
GATGGGTATTAAGGAGGGCACGTACTGCATGGAGCACTGGGTGTTATATGAAAACAATGAATCATGGATCACTACATCAAAAACTAATGATGTACTGTATGGTGACTAACATAACATGATAAAATAAAATTCAATTTAAAAAGAAATTTAGAGGTGATATGATACATTGGGGTGACATAATAAAATGTTTGAACTATATAATAAAACCTCTGAACATTCACCCTTAAAAAAAAAAAAAACATATCACCTTGGGAAAAGCCCACTTAATGGATCAGCAATACAGATTCCAACTGAAAAAGATGGGGAAGAATTCTGTCATGGTTTTGGCCTTCTTTTTTTTTTAAAGATTTTATTTATTTATTTGACAGAGAGAGACATAGTGAAAGAGGGAACATGAGCAGGGGGAGTGGGAGAGGGAGAAGCAGGCTTCCTGCTGAGCAGGGTACCCAATGCGGGGCTCGATCCCAGGACCCTGGGACCATGACCTGAGCTGAAGGCAGACACTTAACGACTGACCTAACCTTGGCTGGAGGGTTGCTTCTACCAGGATTTTGAACTTTTTTTTAAGTGACCTCTACACCCAACGTGGGGCTCAGACTTACAGCCCTGAGATCAAGAGTCACATGTGATACTCACAGAGCCAGCCAGGCACCCCAGGATGGTGAATTTTAAGAGCCACACAAAACACAGAGCTAGTGAGCTAGCATGCGCGGTGGAAGTGGCATTGGAGCTTGCGAAGTCATCAAAGATGATCATAAATATAAAAATTCTTACTTATGGGCACTTCATAGAATTGCATTTCCCACACCCCACCCTCCCAAAATTGGGCATAGTCAAATGCCCTGCTTTGGTCAAGGAAAAGTGAGGGGAAATAGCATACACCACATCAAAAAGAAGCTTTAAGAGCTGGTTCAATTGACGGGCTGCACTTATCCTTCTCTTTTCCAGATTCTGGGATCATGGAAGCACAAGGCCTCCACTGGCTTGGGACCTTGAATGACTCTGATGAGCAGAGTCACCCTGCCCACCACTGTAGAAATACAGTGGGAATGAGAGAGAGATGAACCTTCGCCATTTAGGCCATTGAGATGTTGGGGTTGCCTGTCCCTCCAGAGTGGCCTTGCTAACACAGGAGTCCAGCAATGGTCGATGGGGCGTCCAGTCATGGTGGCGCCAGTGTCATCAGCCTAAGAAGCCAGGACTTTGGCTGGATTTTTTCTAACCTCTCTTCATTCCCGCCTGGGCTAAGAAGCTGGCTCTGCGAGCTATCCCCTCCCAGTATCCCACCAGTGAATCCCTCTCCTGCATACATCACTCAGGACAGGTTTCTCTTGCTCACAGCCCAAAACCTTGCCTGATACTAATTCTGTTTCATCCAACAGGAATCTGTGGAACCCGGTGTGGCCATCATTGTCCTAACCACAGGCAAGTTTAAGGTTGAAACTCAATAACGAATAAGACATCTTCCTTAATCCTCAATCTCAAGTCATTTTTAATTCATTAAACAAATAGTATGCACGTGGAGGCAACTTGTTGAGAAATTTAAAATAAGCCATCCACGTCACACTGGAGGCACTGGGGTGAGTTCTTCACCTAGAAACTTTCAGAGGAAACACACAAATTTAAAAAAAAAAAAAAGGGGCGTATCAATTTTCATCTCTCTGTACTACCCTTCACTGGCTAAAATGTACATCTTTTGATTTGAAAAATCTTTTCCCGACACAGGAAATATGATTACTGCAACAGTCCTTGGCACACTGGAAGCCTTAAGTACATATCTGTTGAATGACTCAGTGAATGAGTGTGAGCAGGAGCACATAAGCTTTTGAATCGGCAAGCTAGGGCTCAAGTCTTGCCTCTACCATTTATTAGCTGTGTGTGGCGGTGCACCTTCCTTAAAGTCACTGAGCCTGGAAACTGGAGACTTCTGTAACCCACACCACAGAATGGAGATGTTAGTATTGGTTTCCTGGGATTGTTGCCAGAATTGAATTTATATGATGGTATATAGGAAGCCTGCAATAAATGGAATATAGGCATTTAGACACCCATGTGTATGTCCCTAAGTGTGTGTGTGCATACACTCTCCACAGTTCATTTCCCTTTTATTTTATTAATTCATACAGAAATAGTTCCTGAGCATCTGCCCATATGCTGCATGCAGTGTAACGACTGAGAAGCAGTGGTGGGCAATGAGATAAATCTTACAAGGAGTGCGATGAACATCAAGGGACGTTCAGGGAGCTATGAGGCCACACGATAGGGAACATTGGGACTGACCTTTAGTAAAAATCAGCCCTTGGCACTTTGCCAAAGTCTTAGAGGTTCTCCCAAGTTTCACCCTTTATAATTCTCCCAGGTGAGAAAAAAAAATTCAAAGGCCAGATATGATAGATGCTGTAAGTCACCTCTCCAATATCCACCTCTCCTTTTTCCTACCATTAGAACTTTGATTTCTGGGTGCCTGGGTGGCTCAGTCGGTTAAGCGTCTGCCTTCAGTTCAGGTCATGATCTCAGGGTCCTGGGATCGAGTGCCGCATCAGGCCCCCTGCTCAGTGGGGATCCTGCTTCTCCCTCTCCCCCTGCTCCCCCTGCTCCCCTGCTCGTGCATGCACTCTCTCTCAGATAAAAAAAATCTTAAAAATGGGTGCCTGGGTGGCTCAGTCGTTAAGCGTCTGCCTTCGGCTCAGGTCATGATCCCAGGGTCCTGGGATCGAGTCCCACATCGGGCTCCCTGCTCAGCGGGAAGCCTGCTTCTCCCTCTCCCACTCCCCCTGCTTGTGTTCCTGTTCTCGCTGTCTCCCTCTGTCATATAAATAAATAAAATCTTTAAAAAAAAAAAATCTTAAAAAAAAAAAAAAGAAAAGAACTTCGATTTTCTTCAAGGAAGTCACATGTCCTGCTAGAAGACCACATTTCCTAACCTTTCCGGCAGCTGAGGGTGGCTGTGGGCTCGGTGGTGGCCTAAGGGATGCAAGCAGAAGTCTGCGAGGCGTTTCTGGGAAAGATTTGCTTTCTTGATGTGAGTGTCACCTGCTCTGTGCCCTCACTTCTTTCTTTTACCAGCCCAGAACATGAAAGGGAGGCCAGAGGTGGCTTGAACATCCTGTACCCACAAGGACATCATGGGGAAAAGAAAGCTATCCACCACAAGTGGCAGAGAAGAAAGCTGGAGGAGCCAAGGGGCCCTGATGGCATCGTGAGCCACCCTACTGGCCTGAATCAGCCAGTATTTTTGGGTCTTCTGTGAGGCAGCAGAATTCTGAGCCTTTAATGTTATGTGTATCCATTTGACAAACATTTCTTGAGCACGTACAATGTACAAGATATGATTCTAGGCTCTAGGGACAGAGCAGAGCAAAAAAAATACGGAGGGGAAGAATATTCCTCAGTGCCAGCGAAGGGCTGAGTGCGAGGGAGCAAAGGGAGCAAGGAGGAGAGTGGGAGGAGATGGGGTCTGAGAGGTGACAGCGGCAGTGGGGATGAGAGGGATTATCTAGAGCAGGGGTCAGCAAGGTTTTCCTGTAAAGAGCCAAGAGGTTTGAGCCTTTGAGCCTTTGCAGGCCACGTGGTCTCCACTGCAGGCCACTGCTCAACTGCTCAAGAAATCAGCCAAAGACATCATGTCAACAAAGGGTGTGGCGGTTCCAGAACTTTATTTGTAACAGGCAGTGGGCAGCTGGGTTTGGCCAGAGGGCTATAGTTTGCAGAACCCTAATGCAGGGCCGTGTAGATCAGTCTAAGGACTCAGACTTCTACTAGAAGTAATTGATTAACTCTTGGAAGGCTTTGAGTATGGGAGTGACATAGTCTGAAACGCATCTTAACAGGATCACTCTGGGTGTTGGGTGGAGAATAAAAATTAAGGGTAGGGGGCATGAGGAAAAGCCCAGAGACCAGTTCAGAGGGGACAGCAAGAGTCCAGGCTGGTGTCACATAAAATATTTCCTTGGTTTCCCAATCATCGGCAAGAGTATGACAGTGTTCCTCAAATGATTTATTCAACCTGCCACACCTCGTGCAGAATTAATGATGCCCACCTTCCCTCCAGAGGGGAGGACCCCAAGTGCTTGACAACCTGATTTGCCAAGCAGAACATGAAAAACTTTGTTTTTCTCTAATTGAAACAGTGGGGGGAGATTTTAAACAGGCAACATGCAATTAGCCAAATTGGAATAGACACGGGACACCAAGGCTCACAAATGCACAAAAATCAAAACCAAGAGCAGCCTAGCCCCCGAGCTCAGGTGATCTACAGAGAACAAGACCTGGGACCAGGGCATTTTGTTGACTTCATGGTAAAACAGCCTCATCACAAACACGGAGAAGTTATTTTCCTCCTGTCTACTGCACTTACTATGCTGGCCTTGTGGACAGGGAGGGCTCGTGATAAAAAGCAGCCATGTCTGATTCAGGTCTGGCTGAGACGGACATGCTCAACAGCCACCTGTTGGTACAAGAGCTGTGTTGGGGGATGGGGAGGAGGTTGACAGACACGGCTGTGGCCTCCCTATCACCATCCCTTCCTTCCTTCCACTGAGCCTCGCCTTTGTTCTCCCTGCTCCGAGTGGCCAAGTCCGCAGGCAGGCCCCTTCACCGCCCCAGGAATGAATCCTTATTGGTCTGTGCCAACCGTGGGGTTCTCCCTCTCCTTACTAAATGCAGTGGCCATGAGAATATGCCTCTGAGATCCCCAACTGTAGGGAGTGTAATTGGACAACAGCCCATTTGCTGTGCTGGAAAATCCAGCCCGGCTTTGGCCATGACTCATGTTTCCCTTGGGCTGCTCCCAGTCAGTGACAGAGTGTGGCAGGGGTACTAAGGCAGGCTTATCTTATCTCCCCCAGGTGACTGCCCTGTCTTGCCGACAGCCCCACAGAACATTCCTTAGGCTGCACTGCAGTGCATTCTTCACCCAGCTTTCCTCCTGCTCTCTCTCCTTCACTCAGGGTCAGACCCACATTACAGTCTGCTGGCTCCCCTGTCCCTTCTAGCTCCTCCCCATTTTCTGTCACAGACATTCCCTCTACTACATTTCCAGCATGTTCAATCCTATTCCAACATCTGCTTCTTAGAGAACCTGGACCCAACACACCAAGTAACAATTAAAGCATGAGCATGTGTTACAGTTTGGTCAATG
>NW_028010666.1:5240-16995 GCF_054177405.1 Leptonychotes weddellii
TGGGTATTTACCCCAAAGATACAAATGTAGGGATCCAAAGGGGTACATGCACCCCGATGTTTATAGCAACAATGTCCACAATAGCCAAACTATGGAAAGAGCCAAGATGTCCATTGACAGATGAATGGATAAAGAAGAAGTGGTATATATATACAATGGAATATTATGCAGCCATCAAAAGGAATGAGATCTTGCCATTTGCAATGACATGGATGGAACTGGAGGGTATTATACTGAGCGAAATAAGTCAATCAGAGAAAAACATGTATCATATGACCTCACTGATATGAGGAATTCTTAATATCAGGAAACAAACTGAGGGTTGCTGGAGTGGTGGGGAGTATGAGAAATGGGGTGGCTGAGTGATAGACATTGGGGAGGGTATGTGCTATGGTGAGTGCTGTGAATTGTGTAAGACTGTTGAATCACAGACCTGTACCTCTGAGACAAGTAATACATTATATGTTAAAAAAAAAGAAGAAGAAGAAGAAGAAGATAACAGGAAGGGAAGAATGAAGGGGGGGGAATCGGAGGGGGAGACACACCTTGAGAGACTATGGACTCTGAGAAACAAACTGAGGGTTCTAGAGAGGAGGGGGTGGGGGGATGGGTTAGCCTGGTGATGGGTATTAAAGAGGGCACGTACTGCATGGAGCACTGGGTGTTATAGGCAAACAATAAATCATGGAACACTACATCAAAAACTAATGATGTAATTAATGTATGGTGATTAACATAACATAAAAAAATGTGCATAAAGGCACAATAAATTAATGTGGTTTTTTGTTTGTTTGTTTGTTTGTTTTTACATCAGATGACTTGGGAAAGGCATCTCAGGCCGCTTAAAAATTCCACTGCTCAAAGAGTAATTCACTATTTTTATAGCTACCAGATTGAGTTCCTGCTTTCTCAGTAATGTTTCTAAAACATCTTTCTTCTCCTCTAATCACATTTAGGATTTTGTTGTTGTTGCTGTTGGTTTGTTTTTACTACAAGACAAGGTTTCCACAACCTCAAAAGTCCTGCTATATTAGTATTTGTATTTCTTTATCTACATATATAATAGGCTAAAAATAGTTCATTTTTAAGTACCTGACCTAACTGATGGTAATCTAAGGAATTCCACAAACACATATGGGAAATGTTGTATTATTCATTTAAACCATCAAAATACAAAGCAGTCTTTTTTAGGTATGGTAAATTCAAAACTCCCAGAGGGAAAGAGCTTAAGTACCATGTAAAGTGTTCATAGAAACTGTTGGTCTCTAAACCAATAATTCATTATTAACTCATGAGTGTTCATAGATACTAGCAGACAAATTTTAGAACAAAACCTGTATTTTGTTGTAACCCCTTTCCTTAATAACTTATTAGACACAGAAAGCCCTTTTCACAAGTTAGCAATTAGGGGATAAAGAAAGTATTGAGGAGATAAATACATTTGGAATATCCCTGACATTTTTACCATCATTCATCCATTTATGAAATAACAATATTAATGATGTCCATCCCAAAAGAAAAACATCAAATACTAAGTCCCATGGCTATGTTAGGCACAGAGCCCATAGCAGTGAAGATATAATCTTGGCCTTAGCGCTGTTCTTCACTAAACAGGCAAATAATAATATAAGAGAGTACGTGATATAACACACATAGTTGCCAAGACCCTTGGGTACTGGGGGGACATGTAAACAAATTCTTCTGGATGGGGTAAGGCAGTAGGTAGAACTTCCACAGCATATGCGGTATTGGAGCATATTCTTGAAAGTTGAGTGAATCATGGTCAGACAGATAAGAATACATCTGGCATTGGTTGTAGGCCACACACACACACACACACACAAAAAAAAAAAAAAAACAAACATGGGTGTATGAAGAACACAGTATGATAAGGAAGCAGTACATGCCTCACTGGACTTTTGGATATTTGGGTGTGAGCAGGTTGGAAGAATAGGTTGAGGCCAGATCGTCATAGATGGAACAGAGAGTATAGTTACTGGGAACTTTCTCAAAACGTGAAATTCATTTTTTAAACTGTTCCAAGCCAGCTGACAGGTCGTGAAGCAGCCTTGTGCATAGTCCCACATGGCAAGGAACAGAGGCCTGCTCTACACTAGTGAAGGGGGCTGGAAGCAGATTTTCTGAGGCCTGCCAACAGTCACTTGGGTGAGCTTGGAAGCAGAACTTACCCCAGTGACAACTAACAGCTTGACTGCAACACTGTTCACAGCCTGGAGCCAGAACCAGCCAGTCAGGCCACTCCTAGGACATCTAGCCATGGGGTAGTGGCAAGAATATGTATTTGATTTTTCAGGCTGCTATATTTGGGGTAATGGCGATACATAATTAATACACAGTTAAAATAAAATGGGTGATCAAAACCAGTCATGAAACAGTTCATTCACGGTACTGGGTACTGGAAGTTCTGTGTATGTGTGTGCATGCACATGTGTGCAAATGTGTGTGCGTGTGTGCATATACCTGGAATTATGGGGGAATAGTGTGGGGAGATGGTGGTGGGGTCTGTTATCAAAGATCTCAGGGACTCAGCCAGAGTATTAGAAATATGCATTTTCAGCTGTTATAAGTCTCAAAATGATCATCATCAATCATCACCACCACCACCACCATCATCATCATCATCATCATCATCATCAGTCAATCAACTAAAGTTCTACAGGTCTGCTAACATCATTGACTAACTTTTTTTTTTTTGAAGATTTTATTTATTTATTTATTTATTTGAGAGAGAAAGAGAGGAGGAGGGGAGGGATAAGGAGAAGCAGACTCCCCACTGAACAGGGAACCCAAGGTGGGGCTCGATCTCAGGACCCTGAGATCATGACCTGAGCGAAGGACGCTTAACTGACTGAGCCACCCAGGCGCCCCGATCATCGACTAACTTTTAAAACCATCTATAATGTTCAAAGCTGTGCTTATGACCTCAGTTCCTCTAGAATACCAAGTACTGCAACAGGTACATAAGACACTACTCCCCTTCATAGAATCTGATAATAGGTTCAGTGGGATCGTCAGGGAGGAAAAGGCCAGGTTTGTCCTTCAAGCTTCTGCCCACGAGGAAGAGGAGTTCCTCTGAGCAGGTGGGGTGGGATCTATGCTCATGGTTTGCAAATGGTCCAGAGAGAGATGGTATAGGGTATGGTGGCCATGAGAAACAGAATAATTCATGCCCTCGTGCAGCAGATTCATAATGGTGCACAGCAGAAGAGGGAATTCTGCTTTTCTAATCAACTTGTAGTAACAAAAGATTCTTAATAGACATTTCAGATAAGAGAACCCGTACATCCTTGCATCTTTGTTGAAAAAGGAGTCACTTCGGTGTCTAGATTTGTAGCTATGTCTCGGAAAACACTATACTCCTTGTTTTAGTGATTTATTTTATTTTGTTCTTAGGAGCAGCCTTCAAATAATCCTGTTCATGAAAAAGAGTCAATGAGTGATAATCTACTGTATGTTTCTTTGCTGTGTGACTTTTTAGATCAGGTTGGTAGAGACCGTAGCCACTAAAAGCTTTCAGAGCATGAAATTCTCCTGATGTAACTCTAACTGTTCAACTGGAAAAACCTTTAGCTGGGAACCCATTGCATTCTATAATTTCCCTTCAATACCACAACCTCATATTAAACTATTATAAACCTCATGACTGACAAATTTTAAGTCCAGAAGGATCTTTGACATTGATTTATCAATTGTGAAATCTTTTTTTAAAATATTTTATTTATTTATATGAAAGAGAAAGACAGAGAGAGGGGGAACACAAGCAGGGGGAGTGGGAGAGGGAGAAGCAGGCTTCCCTTGGAGCAGGGAGCCTGATGCAGGGCCTGATCCCAGGACCCTGGGACCATGACCCGAGCCGAAGACAGATGCTTAATGACTGAGCCACCCAGGCTCCCCATTGTGAAATCTTTCTGCACCAGGAGCTGGGGAGCACTCTTCGGGGTATGGAGGTGAGCGTGCTGAAGTGAAAACTAAGGACAACACAGTGCTTTTCAACAACATGATCATCTAAATTTTTGTATTTTACAGACACTGAACACACGAACATCATTCTTCAAGGAAATAGTATTTCTGAACAAGAACTTTATACCCTGCCTATAATTCTTCCATGAGACTTAGGTAAACAGTTTGATAGCTTGGAGAGTAAGCCCATGCCTTCTGCAGGCTTTCTACTTGGGGGTAAAGCCACTCAGAAATTTAGCTTAACTGATTTTACAACCTTTTTGGGGGGGAAACATAGAAGCCACTAAATTAAAAAAAAAAAAGAAAGAAAGAAATTGTATGTCCCTCACCTATTAAGTGCATAAAGGTAATTCTTCAGTCATTTTACAAGAAAAGAGGAATATAGTTTATAATTCATATGAAATTCAAGGTAATAATTAATTATATTTCAGAGCTGATAATATAAAATGTCTCCAATAACTTTTATTTGTTCCCAAATTACTTGCTGCTATGAAAGAAATAAATAATTTTAAAGCAAGATTCATAGTGTCTTTTAGCTTTAGTATATTCATCTGCATACATTGAACTGAAATTGTAGACTACTTTCTTCATTTAGATCAAGCTCACACAAGGAATATATTTATAATCATTAGCTCTGCATCTTTTTACTAAGCTTAATATATTCACTCTATGTGTGCGTGTGTATACATACATTCATACAGGTGGAGATTATATGTGCATACATGAAGTAAAAAGCAATGAAAAATTCAATTTTCTATGGAACCCATCACTGCTTTTTAAACTCATATAGAGTATGCACTTGTTTCCAGCAGGATTTTAATTCTACTAAAATTCAGAGATTCAAATCATCTTCTACCATTTAAACTCTAAAAATCAAAATAACTTCTCTGCAATTTAAGTTTTGATTTCCTCTCAAGTCAGATGCTTTGTAGATGAAATGTAACTAGGTTAAACTTTCACCTTATTCTCTGATTTAACCTTTACTGAGTCAGCTCATGCACAGAAAATAGCCTGCAAATAAGACATGGTTAAAGCTTGTGATTTCAGTGACATGAGATATAGAAATATAACTTCCATAATTTCTAAACTAAGTCATATGCCTAAGCTACTCTTAAAATTAAAATGGAATAATTCCAAACATCTCTGATGAAGAACTCCAAATAATAAGCTCATCAATCAGGTAAGAACTCCAATCTCAGGGACAGCACCAGCAAAATAAAAATGGTCTACTAAAGTTTAAATGGCATAATGATGCCACACACTTAACATAAACACAAACACAAACTAAGTACTCAAGGGAATGAGTGAAAGTGACTCTTATCCTGACATTGCTCCTTATCTCTTATAATTCAGGAAGAATTACAATCTTGACATTTGAGGTTCTTTTTGTTTCTTTCCTGATAGTTACACCTTGCTTTATATAAGTAAATAAGCTCTCGATAGGAAGTATACAATTCAAACTCTAGAAGATTTCCACTTTGCAACAACACTGTATACTAGTTAATTCTATTTTTAAACCACATGATCACATTCTAAATTAGCAGCATTTTGTGAGATCTGGGTTTCTTAATCTTTTGAGAAGAATCAAACTCTTTTTGCAGCCCATCCGATTAAAATAGTAGTGGGACCTTCAGCGGTGCTGGACAATTGATTCTCCAACTTGGTTTCTGAAGGGAAAACAGGATCTAAAAGTGTTTTCCTTTTCCAGTCACTGAACTTTCAGGGAAATCCATGTTTTTATACTACTCGCCTTTTTCTAGAAAAAGTATGGGGAGAGAAAAAGTGTATAAATTTGATACTGAGAATTTCCCAGATCAGGGAGTCTTGGGTGGAGGAGGTTTCATGCCCACCAGAACAGGAGCCAATGCTAAGATCCTTACTGGGATCCTTACTGGGGGTGACTCCCACACCTCAGTGACTGCCAGCCAGCCTGCACTGTTTATGGAATAAAACATCTATGGTTATGACAGATTGTACAACAGAGGCAAGGAAATAGAGTTCTCCTCCAAGGAACATATTTAAGAGTATGAATTTAAATTCAGTGAGGCTTTTCCTTTTTGAATGACATAAGCTCAACTATTTTCAGCTGTCTCACATAAAATTGGGAGTAATTTTAACAGTTCAGGTGTTAAAATTAAATTATAGACATAATGTTTTAGCAATAAAATAAACTCAATAAAAATTAACTTTTGTGTTAATATTATTATGATGATATGCTTCGAGACTACAAATAAAAAATGATCTGGATAGAAATGAAAATAATAGTCAATTTTAGAAGGGTTTATGCCACTTAAAAGAACATATGGACACAAATAAGGGTCAAGATGCACTATAAGGACGTCAAAAAACAAGAGCAAAGTGTAAAATACAACATGGCCAATACCAAAATAATACTCAATGTTTCGCTCATGTTTTCAGAAAATATCTTTGATGTTTAGAAAATCTGTGGAATAAATGAGCCAATACTGGGTGCCTGGGTGGTTCAGTCGGTTAAGTGTCTGCCTTCGGCTCAGGTCATGATCCCAGAGTCCTGGGATCCAGTCTCAGCAGGAAGCCTGCTTCTTTCTCCCTCTGCCCCTCCTCCTGCTCATGCACGCTCTCTCTCAAATAAATAAATAAAATCTTTATAATTATAAAAAATAAATGAGCTAATACTTTATTATTTTTTTTAAAGATTTTATTTATTTGAGAGAAAGACAGAGATAGTGACAAAGAGCACAAGCAGGGTGGAGGGGGAGAAGCAGGCTCCCTGCTCAGCAGGGAGCCTGATGTAGGGCTCAATCCCAAGACCCTGAGATCATGACCTGAGTGGAAGGCAGACTGAGCCACCCAGGTGCCCCTAAATGAGCCAATACTTTAAATGAATTCTCAAAATAAATTAATAAACCTGCTATGTCATATGAGCTAAGCATTATAAGGGGGCACATTCTCTGTTCCAAAGCAAGGAAAATGAACTGGGGAGAAATGTGCTCAAAGCTAACACATGAAAAATGAATTAGTCAAATTGTTGAAAATAATAAAACAAGTATCATTAAATACAACCTGTAAAATTACCAAATAGGTTATATTGACAATAAATGCTGTAGTTTTTTTTTTAAAGGTTTTATTTATTTATTTGATAGAGAGAATGAGAGAGAGAGCATGAGAGGGGGAGGGTCAGAGGGAGAAGAAGACTCCCTGCCAAGAAGGGAGCCCAATGTGGGACTCGATCCCGGGACTCCAGGATCATGACCTGAGCCGAAGGCAGTCGCTTAATCAACTGAGCCACCCAGGCGCCCCATAAATGCTGTAGTTTTAAGATATAGTAAGTTACAGGAACATATTTTCTTTATTAATTAGCAACAAATATATTTTTAAAATATTTTAAAATATGTATATATGCATATATATACATATATATATTTTATATATAAAATATTTTAAAATATGTATATATGTGTATATATACATATACACATATATATATACATATATATATATATTTTAAAGCCTGCTATGAATGTCAGAGGAAAAGAAAGTAGGAAATGGTATTGGAAGCTGAAAGCTAAACCTTCTCACTACTCACTTCTCACCTAACAGAAATGATTTCTGATAAATAACTATTTTAGTATTTTAATTTTGACACTAAATTTCTACTTTAAATTCTACATCAGCATGGTCATTTCTTATGATTTTGTTTTGTTTTGTTTTGTTTTGTTTTGACTACTCCAAGATCTTTCAGCTAGTTACATAAAATGATATAGTTGTGAACTGTCATGGGGATAGTTTATCTACATCTTTTCCCCCTTCTTTACTGTCTGTCAACTGCTGTCTTGCAGGATGCAGAAAGGATTAGTTTTGTTTCATTTTATTGTTTGTTTTTACTGTAGTTATTACATAAGAAGAGACTTTTTGATAGATAAGAATTGGTGCCCACATGTTATCAAATAGGATTAAAAGGGTAAATCACTTGAAATTTTAAAGTTAACCTCTGTTATCATTTATGTGTTCTTGAAAGTCTTAAAAATATATAGTTTTGGCTTCATAATAACATCATGCCAAATATTCTGCTTTTTGTTCACATAACATGACCTCTTAAATTTAAGTTTATATATCTGCAGGTATATCCATATATAAATTTACATCTTCACTAATAATGAAAGTATATCATTCTATTGAGAATGCAACTTACTTTATTTAACTCATTATATTAGACAGTTATGTTGTTTCTAATTTTCTACTATGTAGAATGCTATGAATATGGAAATGTACATATTTATATTTCTATCTTTGCACACTTGTGATTTTCTGTAGAAATGTTTATGCTTATGTTCATTCCATTTATAACTTCTCATGATATATCAAAAAAGGAAGGAAGGAAGAGAGGGAGGGAGGGAGGGAGGGAGGAAGAAATGAAGCAATGAAGGAACAAAGGAAGAAAGAGAAAGAAAAAAAAGGGTCCTTACATAAACATCCTCTTCCATTTACTGGTCCCTTCTTACTGTGTACCAAACTTAGATACAATTTAGGCCACTTGCTAACTTCTCTATTGAGTAGCATCCTGTACCTCTCCTTATCTTTGGCAGAGAGACTCCTAACTCAATACTTATCCAGAAAGAAAACCTTAATATGGGAAGAATGATGTTTAAAAGTCATGAAGGAATCAAGGGGAAAAACAGGTCCATGTTAATCTGGAATCATCATCCCTTCACCCAATCTACTCACAGTTACCTAGAGAAAGGGAAAGACTTCCAAATGGAGAATTGCAATGAAATCGAGTTTACATTCATTTGGCTAGAAAGCACACCCAGATAGATTGATTTCATGGGCTGGAAACAAAACAAAACACACACACATTAACAAGTCTGCAAACTAGGAAGGAAGATAATATTTGAAGGGTTGGGATCAAGTAATATATAAATGAGTTTCTTGAAACAGTTAAAAGATCACTCATAGATCCAATGACATGGAACCATCCAAGGAAAATTAGAGAAGAATGTTTGGCATGTTTTGGCAGGATGTTTCCTTAGGTTCTATCATTTGTGTCAAATCTGGTCAATGCTATATAGATTCTGTGTTTAGAAGGATTTTAAGGGAGTGTGTTGTTGAGCAGAAACAAAAGCCTTAATTTATTTGCTGTATCTGCCAGGGGAAAGGGAGTGAGATGGAATATTTGTCATCCATGGGGTATTGCAAACATCTTCAAATGTGATGCTGGCCAGAACCTGGATTAAGTCACCTCCAGGTCACTTAAAAGCTGTAAAATTTTGATCAATTGCCGATAACCTAATTCTTTATTCTAAATTTTATCACTTGTAAAATGAAGACAATAATGGCTACTCTGATGAGCCACAGTGAATTTGGAGATCATAGATTAATTAATGTTCTAGCATAGTGCCTGGCATGGGACAGCCAACATTTCCCCAATACCTGCTAGTATTTTCCTCATTCTTTCCATGACACTGAGCCACCATTTCTCTTGCATAGAGAGACTAGTCATTCTTTAACTGCTGCTGGTCCTGTGTGTGTAAAACTTTCTTATTGAAGCTACTTTTGATCATTATGCTGACTTTCCCATGCACTCAAGAAAGGGCTCCTTGGGGGCGGAGCAAGATGGTGGAGGAGTAGGAGATCTGGATTTCGTCTGGTCTCAGGAATTCAGCTGGATAGGGATCAAATCATGCTGAACAAACTCAACAGGAGATCGAAGAAAAGAATAGCAACAACTCTCTCATCAGAAAAGCGACCACTTTCTGGAAGGTAGGACGTGCGGAGAAGTGAATCCGAAGCGGTATTTGGGAGGATAGATGGCAGGGGAGGGGGCCTCTGTCGGCTGCTTCTGGCAAGTGATAGAGCCATGGAGCACAAAATCGGAACTTTTAGAAGTCAGCTCCGCTGAGGGACTTCACTCCGGTGGCTAAGCGGGGGTTGGAACCCTCGCGGGACAGTGTGGTCTCAGGACCCTCGGGGTCACAGAAAGACCAGGGGTGTCTGAGTGTGGCAGAGCTCCCAGGTATCAGAGCAGGGAAGCTGGCTGCAGAGACGGAGCCGAGGTGCGGGCTCTCAGCTCGGGGTTGTCATAAACCGTGATCCATGACACAGTCAGGCCACTGCTCCTCCAGCAGGGACACAACAAGCGGCAGATCCGGGGAGACTCAACTTCCTTACCCGGGAGGAGAGGCACAGGAGCACACCGTAGGGATCTGCTGGATTTGGAGACTCCACCTGGGGTCGGGTGCCAGAGATAGAAACACGCGGTCACAGGCCGGGTGAGCACGGAGTGCAGCTGGAGACCAGGGAGATGGGAGTGACTGACGGCTTTTCTCTGGGGGTGCACTGAGGAGTGGGACCCCGAGTTCTCAGCTCCTCCGGGGCGGAGAATGGGAGGCCGCCATTTTCACTCTCGGCCTCCAAAGCTGTACGGAAAGCTTGGAGGGAACAAATCTCTGGAGAGCAAACCTGAGCAGATTACTTAGCCCGGACCAGCAAGGGTGGGGCAACTCCACCTCCAGCAAAGACATTTGGGAACCACGGCAACAGGTCTCTCCCCCAGAAGAGCAGTGAGAACAGCCAGGCAAGACCAAGTTTACCCATCAATGAGAACGGCAGAACACCAGTGCTAGGGGAATACTACACATAGAATCCATGGCTTTTTTACCATGATTCTGTAATCTTTCGAAGTTAATTTTTTTTAACTGTCTTTTTTTTTTTTTTGAATTTTTCTTTTCCCCTTTTTCAACCATAATCTTACCAATCCCTTTTTTTAAAAAATCATTTTTATTTTTCATTTTTAGAGTCATATTCTATCCCTTGATATTAGTTACCCGTATTTTTGGCATATATATATAAGTTGTTCTCTCTTTAAAATTTTGGGATACAGTTTCTTCTAACAGATCAAAATATACCCTAAATCTCTAGTGTATGGTTTTTTCCTACTCCCCTGCCTGATCATATTCTCTCCCTTTTTTTTTAAATCCACTTCTTTCTTTTTTCAAACAACTTCTTATTAATTCCTTTTATAAAATTATTTTATACTTTTCACCTTTAGTCAAATTCCATCCCTTCATCATATCAACCCTTATTTTTGTACATATGTAAGTTTTTCTTTCTTTAAAATTTTGGGAGGCACTTTCTTCTAACAGACCAAAATACACCCAAAATCTAGTGTGTGGCATTGATCTATGTACCAGCCTGATCATATTTGATCATATTCTGTTTTTTTTTTTGTTTTGTTCTGTTTTTGTTTGTTTTTATCTTTATCTTTTGCTTTTGTTTTTTTTTTCTTTTCCATTTTCTCTCTTTCGCTTTCTTTTCCCCCTGCTTCAGGTCTTTTCTGATTTGTTTAGAGAATATTTTCTGGGGATGATGTTACCCTGTTAGCATTTTGTGCTCTCATTCATCTATTCTCCTCTGGACAAAATGACAAGACGGAAAAAATCACCTCAACAAAAAGAACAAGAGGTAGTACCGACTGTCAGGGACCTACTCAATACAGACATTAGGACGATGTCAGATCGAGAGTTCAGAATCATCACTTTAAAGATACTAGCTGGGCTTGAAAAAAGCATGGAAGTTATTAGAGAAACCCTTTCTGGAGAAGTAAAAGAACTAAAATCTAACCAAGTCAAAATCAAAAAGGCTATTAATGAGGTGCAATCAAATATGGGGGTGCTAACTGCTAGGATAAATGAGGCAGAAGAGAGAATCAGGGATATAGAAGACCAAATGATGGAAAATAAAGAAGCTGAGGAAAAGATAAACAACTACTGGATCACGAGGGCAGAATTCAAGAGAT
>NW_028010667.1:0-11769 GCF_054177405.1 Leptonychotes weddellii
GAGAGAGTTGTTGCTATTCCTTTCTTCGATCTCCTGTTGAGTTTGTAGGTGTTCAGAATGGTTTGATCCCTATCCTGCTGAATTCCTGAGAGGAGACGAAATCCAGGTCTCCTACTCCTCCACCATCTTGCTCCGCCCCCCCAATACTGCCTCTTTTTGAAGTGAGTTTTTCTGTCTTGTCATTCTGTCCAGAGAAGAATAGGTGAATGACAGAACAAAATACCAAAATGGCAAAAACAAGCCCAGAGAAATATATACTAAACAAATCAGAAGAGACCTAAATCCAAAAAAAATAAAAAATAAGAAATAGAATATAATCAGATAGGTGGACAGAACAAGTGTAATACACTGGATCCTGTGTGTATTTTGGTCTGTTCATTAGAAAACTAGATCCCAAAATTGCAAAGAAAGAAAAACGTATATATGTACAAAAATAAAATTAAGTGCAATGAAAGTATAGAATGTAACTGTAAAAATGAAAACTAAAAGATAAAGAAAAAGGAACATAAGCAGACAGGTGAACAGAACAGAGCAATACACTAAATACACTTTGTTAGAAGAAACTACATCTCAAAATTGTATAGAAAGAAAACTTATATACATACAAAATAAAATTAAATATTTTGAAAGGATAGAATATAACTGTAAAGATAAAAAATAAAAAAGACTCTAACAAAAAAGAGAGAGAATATGATCAGACAGGTGAAGAGAACAGAGCCATACACTAGATTCTGGGCTTATTTTGGTCTGTTTCTTAGAAGAAACTGTATCCCAAAATTGTAAAGAAAGAAAAACCTATAATATATAGAAAAATAAAATTAAATACAATGAGAGGATAGAATGTAACTGTAAAAATGAAAATTAAAAAAGATTAAAAAAAGGAGTTGATAAAATAAGGAATTCATTGAGAAAAAGGAAAGAGAAAAAAATTAAAATTGAAAGACTAAAGAATTGTGGGGGGAAAAAACATAATTCTATATACTATTTTCCCCTAGCTCTGGAATTTTGCATTTCTCTGTATCGGTAAACTTGGTCTTAGCTGATGTTCTTACTGATCTTCTGGGGAGGGGCCTGTTGTGCTGATTCTCAGGTGCCTTTGCCCCAGATGGAACTGCACCACCCTTGCCAGGGGGCCAGACTAAGTAATCTGCTCTGGATTGTTCTATGTGGCTTTTGTTCCCTGAAGGCCTTCTGCACAGCTTAGAGGATGAGAATGAAAATGGCGGCCTCCTAATCTCCAGCCCCAGAGCATCCTGTCTCCCTGGTCTCTGTCCACACTCCATGTTCACCCAGCCTGTGACTGAGCATTTCTATCTCAGGCACATGACCCTATTTCAAGTCTCCAAACCCTGTAGACTCCTGTGGCTCACACCCACGCTGCTCCTCCCCCGGGGGAAGGAAGGGCAGTGTCATGGTCCTTCTGCAGTTTTCCAGGCCTGCTCAGGGAGCAGTTGCCCCACCATGCAATGGTTCAAGGTTTATGGCAACCCTGAGCTGAGAGCCCACTCCTGGACTCACTCTTTGTAGCCGGCTTCCCTGCTCCAATGCCTGGGAGCTCTGCAGCACTCAGGCACTCCTGGCCTTCCTGTGACCCTGAGGATCCTGAGACCACACTGTCCCACCTAGGATTCTGCCCAACTTTGCTACCTGAGCACCTTTCAGGAAGTCCCTCACTGGAGCAGACTTCTAAATGTTCTGATTTTATACTCCGCTGCTATATCACTCTCTGGTGCCGATTAATGGAGGGTCCCTCTCCCATGGTCTATCTTCTCATATATTGCCTCAGATTCACTTCTCCACACCTCCTACCTTGCAGAAAGTGGTCACTTTTCTATTTGTAGAGTTGCAACTATTCTTTTCTTAGATCTCTGGTTGAGTTTCCAGGTGTTCAGGATGATTTGAGAGCTGTCTAGCTGAATTCCTGGGACCAGATGAAACTAAGATCTCCTACTCCTCTGCCTTCTTGGACCGATACCTGAGGCAGTTTTTTTGGTGCCTGAAATGTTCTTTACCTTGATCCAGGCAGTTTTTATAATGGTGTATACATATGTAAAAATGAATTGAGTTCTACACTGAAGGTTTGTGTAACCTGCTTTTTTAAAGTTATACCTCAATAAAAAAAATAATGGGGAAAAGATAGAGTACTCAATTATTGTTGTTGCGATACTTAGCCATAGAGTAAAAAATAGTTTTTAAGCTTCTTTTGTTTTTAATTTGCTGGTTGTCCACAAGAGAGCACCCCTGCACAAGAGCAAGTCCTGATTTGTTCAGCACAGATGGCCATTGGCCACCTGCCCCAGTCTGGCTTTCAAGCTCATCACTAGCCGTTTCCCTGCATGTCATTATGCCCTTTTTAAGTATTTGTGGGAGGCATACATGTAGCCAGATGATCACAATAATATGTGATAAGTGCTGTGACAAAATCATTTTTCAACAATTAGATAAGAATTTCTGGTAAGGAATCTGTGTGGCTAGATCAGAGGATGAGCGCAAATTAGCAAAATCTAAAATACATGCAATCTGTCTCTGTTTCAAAGTCAAAATCTTAATATCTGGGAATGTTTTGTGAATTTTGACCCCTAAAAGTTTTTAAAAGGGATGTTCTTGAGTTGCCAGTATCAAGAAGGGGACATTCTTCCTCCATTTAAATAAACTCCACACAATTCTACAGATCAAAGTGCAGTCTGTTTTCTATGTATTGTTGTCTGTTACTATTTATTTTTTCATTCTGTCAAGTTACTGAACACCTTACCATACTCCAGGTCCTGTGCTGCCACTTGGAATCAAAGAAAAATGATGCTAATTCCCTGTCCTCCGGTGGTTCACACAATGGAGGAAACAGACACAATAACCACAAAGTCAGTAGAAGTAGTAAGGGGCCACAAAAGGCTGGGGATGGGGGATTAAGAGACAGTTTCTGGGAATAGGTGATTTTCAAAGTTGTGATAGTTGAATGGGAGATGGAAACCTTAAGTGTAGAGAATACTGTTCCTAATAAATACCAGCACAAGCAATGTCAAAGGACATGATGCTACCATGAAGGTACCAGATACGTAAAGTGCTTTGGGAAGGCTGAAAAGGGGAGAATTAATTTGCTCAGTCACAACTCGAAAGGCTTCCTGCATCATTTCCACCTTCACCTGGAAAAGATTGAGTGAAGCTACTGAGTGAAAATGTGGTTTGCACAGGCAACCAACAGGTGGCGCACACCCTTCCTCCAAGCACACAGCACAGTTGGATCCCTCCTAAAGTTTACCACCCAGGAAGGAACCAAATACAGATGCCTGCCTGGGCCAAACCCACCTACTCACCTACACACACACGCACACACGCACGCAGTATATACCCTAACAATTCTGTACCCACTACCCAGAGAAACAAGAGGAAACAGCCATGGTGAACAAAATACCGCATTTGCTTTCATTTTACAGAAGAATGTAACTTCTGCACTTTCTCTTTCAGAGAATTAAAAAAAAAATGTCTACTGAATGCCAAGAAAACAAAAAACTAAAAACAGTAATGGATTTCAGAATACTAAGGAAAGTGGACCTATAACTAGGCGTACAGGAAGCAGCCTAGGTGGGTGAAAAAATCGGCACTGGGAGCTTGATACTCCTGAGGGCTCTTGAGGGACCACGAGCCTGCCCACCCACCCCACACCCACGGAGCCTGGAACACGGTGGCCGCTACAAGCAGGGACTGCTCACCCGCAAAAGAAACACGCATAAAGAAAGGCAGTAGGGTGTAGAGGAGAGAATAGGGGCTCTGGACCCAAAACACCTGACTTGCTAGCGCTGTAACCAGGTACAAATCACGCAATCTCACTGAGCCCCCATTTCTCAACTTATAAATGGGTTCATAGCACCCTCCCACAGGGAGTGACAAGATTAGCATGTGGTAGTGCCCAATTGTGCCCAGCAGGTAAGAGCTACTCATGATCCCCATGACGCTTCTCTTACACACTCTTCTAGCCACACAGTTCTCCTGGTTGTATATTTTTTTAAATAGGCTCTACTCCACCAGTTACTGAATTAAGTAAGTTTTTCATCTTTCTATGGCTCAATTTTTTCATCTATAAAAATGGTTATTAAAAGTTATTAATCTCTGGGGCGCCTGGGTGGCTCAGATGGTTGAGCGTCTGCCTTCGGCTCAGGTCAAGATCCCAGCGTCCTGGGATCGAGTCCTGCATCGGGCTCCCTGCTCCTTAGGAGCCTGCTTCTCCCTCTGCCTCTCTCTCTCTCTCTGTCTCTCATGAATAAATAAATAAAATCTTTAAAATATATATATGTTTAGGGCGCCTGGGTGGCTCAGTTGGTTGGGCGACTGCCTTCGGCTCAGGTCATGATCCTGGAGTCCTTGGATCGAGTCCCACGTCGGGCTCCCTGCTCGGCGGGGAGTCTGCTTCTCCCTCTGACCCTCCCCCCTCTCATGTGCTTGCTCTCTCTCATTCTCTCTCTCTCAAATAAATAAATAAAATCTTTAAAAAAAAATAAAATAAAATAAAAAAATAAAATATATATATGTTTAAAAAAAAGTTATTAATCTCTAAAAGTTAGTGAGAGGCTTGAAGAAGTTAATACAAAACTTGGAAGAATGCCTGGTTCAGGGCACCTGGGTGGCTCAGTCGTCAAGCATCTGCCTTTGGCTCAGGTCATGATCCCAGAGTCCTGGGATCAAGTCCCACATCGGGCTGTCTGCTCAGCGGGAAACCTGCTTCTCCCTCTCCCGCTCCCCCTGCTTCTGTTCCCTCTCTCGCTGTCTCTCTCTCTGTCAAATAAATAAGTAAAATCTTTAAAAAAAAAAAAAAAAGAATGCTTGTTTCATGTAAACTCTCAATAGGACAACTAACCCATGTGATACCTTTGTGGCAATTAGAGAAAAATGTCCCCTTCCTACAATGCTACTTCCACATCCAAAAGTTGTATATTTTACTAGTTTATTAGAAAAAGACACTTTACTCCCACTTCCTGGAAAATTGTTATAATAAACACAAATACATGATGTCTGCACTGGAAATTGCATCCTCTTAGACACAGGGCCTTTGCACAGTGCACAACCTACACATCTGTACAAAAAGTCCCTGACACTCAGGAATGTCAACTATAATTAAAAGGGCTACGCTGGCTACTTTACAGACCCTGCCTTGTGTAACCTCATTTAATAAACAATGGAATCACTGGATTCATTCTCCAAGTGGCTTGCTTCGGGCTCTTTCTCAAAGAAGGTGCATCCATCTACAAATGGTGGGTACTTGTTATATTTTGCATGGGTGAAGCACACTCATCCCAGGGCATTTGCACTAGCTGGAATGTTTTTACCCAAGATATCACCTTGGCTCACTGCCTAACCCCATTCAAGTATTTGTGAAAAAATAGACTTCTTAATAAAGCAGATCTGACCAGTCCATTTAAATTGCAACTTAGCCTCTATCTCCACCACATACATTCCCAATCCTCTCAAATTCTGCCTATTTTTATAGCCATTATCACCTTCTAACATTTTATATAATTTACTTATATATTAAGTTTATTGTTTACTGCCTACTCCCCACCCCCTAGTTTTACACCACTGCTTTTATCTATTCTGTTCACTGCTATTTCACTAGTGCCAATAACATTGACAGGGACATAGTAGAGGCTCCATAAATATTTACTGGTTTCATGAATGAATGCATACATGAATGACCTTCCATCTCTGAGAATCAAGTCTCATTCATCAAACAAGGCTGAGCTGGTGTTAAGATGAAAGGTGGTCCCTTATAGGAAAGGGCCAGTAGGAGGAGAAGCCCTGCACCATGGCAGACTGTTTTCCAAATGGCTGTCAAAAGCATTCAGAGGGGAGGGGTAAATGACTGCCCCAAACACATTTTGGGCCCAAGGTTTGTCCCCTGTACAGAGGGGCACAAATGGGCTGGAGAGGAGCATAACACGGTGGGGGTAAAGCAGGACCCGTGTCTTTGGGGATTGGCACCTATTGCACCCCACTATACTCTGAGTACTCAGAAATCAAAAAAGACTGCTCCTTGCCCTGGAGGTGCCCATAGTCAGACTTTGTCTTTTGGAGAGGCACAGACCTGGATTTAAATTCCAGCACAACCACCACTGAGTTATGATCTTGGACAAATCACATAATTTCTCTGAATCCCATCAGGGCTCCTGGGTGGTTCACTCAGTTGAGTGGTCAATTCTTCATTTTGGCTCAGGTCATGATCTCAGCGCAGACTGTTTTCCTGGGCTTGAGCCCCTAGTAGAGCTCCACACTCAGCAGGGAGTCTGCTTGAGGATTTGTTTCTCTCTCTCTGCCCCTCCCCCTGCTCTCTCCCTCTCTCTCTCAAGTAAATAAATAAATCTTTAAAAATATATATATGCCTAAGAATCTCAATAAACCCCAAGCACAAGAAATATAAAGAACACTACACCAAGGAACTTCATAATCAAATTGCTTAAAACCACTGATGAAGAAAAAAAATATATCTTCAAAGAAGCCAGAGAAAAAGTACGTTTACAGAGGAAGAAAGAGAAGAGTGATAGCAAGCTTCTTGCCAGAAATGATCCAAGCCAGAAGATGGTGGAGGAATATCTTTAAATTACTAAGAGAATAACTTTCAACCTAGAACTCTACACCCAGTATAGATGTCTTTCAAAAATGAAGACGAATTAAGGACATTTTAAGATATTCAAATTTTGAAAGAATTTATCAACAGCAAACTTGAACTAGAAGACATGTTAGAGGAAGTCTTCTGGCAGAAGGAAAATGATAAACAGAAATCTGGAGCTACACAACAGAATGAAGAGCACATGAAATGGTAATTATGTGGGATCATAGGAAAACACTTTTTAAATTTTTTTTATTTTTATTTTTTTAAAGATTTTATTTATTTGACAGAGAGAGACACAGCGAGAGAGGGAACACAAGCAGGGGGAGTGAGAGAGGGAGAAGCAGGCTTCCCATGGAGCAGGGAGCCCGATGCGGGGCTCGATCCCAGGACCCTGGGATTATGACCTGAGCCGAAGGCAGACGCTTAATGACTGAGCCACCCAGGCACCCCAACACTTTTTTTATTATTTGAATCTCCTTTTTAATTTAAATTTTGTTAGTTAATATACAGTGCAATACAGTAGAATTCAGTCGTTCATCACTTACATACAATACACAGTGCTCATCACAACAAATGCCCTCTTGAATCTCTTTTAAAGTGGCACAATGATGTGGAATACTGAAAACCTAAAAACCTATCACCCGGGAAGTGCCCATGAGCCGGTTAAGGCATCTGCCTGGCAGGGGGAGCCTGTGGACTTCAGGAAAGACTGCTAGCCACCAGCCTGTCCTTCCAGAATTAGACTACCATGGCCGAGTAGGATAGGGCTCTCCAACAGCAACAGAGGTGGAGTCCCTCAAGCATAGATTATAAAACCTGAATGGATGGCCTTCTGGGGACCTGGTATTCATCTAGGCTTTCCCACTAATTTTCTGTGAAGTGAAATTTTGGGCACCTACCTCTCTGAGTCTCAACTCTTCATTTGTAAAACGAAGGGTGAGACTAGGTAATATCTAAGGACCTTTCCATTTCCCACACTCTGAAATTCCTTGGCCAAGCACTTTGTGTAATTTTTTTTACTTAATTCTTCATTCCAACCCCAAAGCAAGAGACGGAAATAATTATCTCAATTTCACAGATGAAGAAACTAAGACCCAAAGACGTTAGGAAACTTGCCTAATGTCAAACAGGTGGGGCTGGCATTTGAGCCAAAGGCCATGCTTGTCCTGACACATGCTGTCCTGTATCAGGGGCTCCCATGCAGGCCACATGTGCTCTGCAAGGACCCCACCCCCACCTCCACCGAGAAACACCTCTGTCTGCTGTTTGCTCCTCAAAATCAAACTCTAACCTGGAAGGGCTCTTGCCCATCTGGTCCAACCCTCTCAATTCACTTATGAAGAAGTTAATTCAAAAGGGTTTTAAAATATTTACAACCTCTTATACCTGTCAGTTCAGTTCCTTTAACAGTCCACTCCAATGAGAGTATGGCTTAATGATAGTTCTCTTCCTTATACCGGGACAGAACTTCAGGGTTTACACATAATTACCAGAGTATTATCTCAGCTCTTCATGACAAATGTAAATGCTCATAATAAGAATGAATTTTTTAAATACCCATTTTATAGATGGTAGATATGTCAGCACAACTTAAGTAAAATGAACACATAACAGATAGTCAACTAATAAGAACTGTAACCTTAATCCCCCAATTCCAATCTCCTGCTTTTCTGTTACTAAACCTGTTTTCTTCCAAGTCACTTTGCCTCCAAAACCTGTGATAAGCAATGTGTATGTGTGTGTGTGTATTTATCATGTTTATAATTAGAGGGAAATGACAAGAAAAAATGCTCAGAATGAGACCAGCTGGATGGAGCAGTGGCAAGTGGCACCACAAGCAAAGATCCTTCCTCTCCTGCTGAGAACAACACCCAGTGTCCAGGGCTTTCAGAGGGCCCTCCTCTGCTTGCATCCTCTCATGGTCTGAGCTAGGGCATTGCCTCTGTGCATGGCTTCACAGCAGAGCAGCAGTCTGCTCTGTGGACCAGGTCTTCTATTCAACCTCCCCCAGAACAGGCCAACTCCAGCCCCACCTCCCAGCCTTCTCTGGAAGTCAGGGAAGAGCCAAGGAGAAGCAGGGGGGCCCCTTACACTCTTCTCATCTTTAATAAAGGAAAGATGACCTAAAAAATTAGGTCCAGCTGCTTGGACCTAATTAACACCTGCCCAGAGTTTTGGTTGCTGATTAAGGGCACCCCTCCCTAGCCAAGGCTCCTATAGGAAAATCTGTTGCAACTTGCTAGAGGTGGGACAATGGGGCTAAGGTCAGTGCAGGGATGGGGGTCCCTCCTATTTGAGCTCTTCTAACATCTCAGCACTAGATCAGGAACAAGCCAGGCTCTAACTAAATGGCAGCCCTGTTTTGAAAACCCTGCCTTCCTGCATCGTGCTCAAAACAAGAAGGGAGAGAGGCCCAAGTGGCTCCCCCAGTTCTCATGGTCTCCAATCCAAATTGCTTCTCCAAACCCCTCTTCCATTAGTATACTTCCCTTCTCCCCAGTCAGGAGAATCTCCAAAACAGGCACCAGGACTATCCACCTATGAATTCAATTTCCAAGTCTGTCAGAACCTTCTAAACTTGAACTTGGCACATGGAGTCATGACCTAGCTTTCACAACCCATCCCCATCTCCATTTCCTCTCCAAATTTACACCTTTTCGAATCTCACAAGAATTCATCTGAATCATTTGAAGAAGGAATAGACAGACAAATGAACAAGGTCATTGCAGAACACAACAAGCTCTAGGAAGAAAACAAAGAGGGTGATGTGTAAAGATTGCCCACAGGGATAGGACAGTGCCACCTAAGTGGCCAGAGGCCAAGAAAGGCCACTTCTTGGAGTGGTCCCATGCACAGTCTACAGCTGGCATACATACCACCTTTCCACACTCATCCACTCCCTCCACCCCACTCCAGCACTCCCTACCCATCATTCCTGCCCCTCCATAGCCGTTGTAACTCTTTGATATGTTTTATTTATTATTTTGCCTGTTGCTAGTCTACCCAACTGTAATGTAAGCTCCATGAAAGTAGGGTTTTGTAGGTTTTATTCACCACTGTATAACCAGTGCCTGGACTAGGGTTTGGCACATAGCAAGAGCTTGATAAACATGTGTTGAATAAAGTGGCCTCCATTTATCCTGGCAAGATGACCATGAGCCAATGACTAAGATGAAGCTGACTTTCCAAGCCCCTGGCCCTTATCAGAGAAGGCATGGGCAGAGTCACCTCTGATCTTCCAGAGCCAAGAGGAGGACTAAGTTCCCCCACCACAGGCCATGCTGAAGGGGCAGTGACTCCTATCTGGAGAGATGTCCAGAACCTTTTACCCACTGCCATTGAGCTTTAGATACCTAGGTACACACACACACACACACACACACACACACACTCATACTCACACACACACACTCATACTCACACACATCATACAGGAAGCCCTACCATGTTGGGTCTCCTTCATAGCCCTGAGGCAAGCTCTATCATTGAACTCTCCAGCCCTCTGCCTAGCCAGGTAGCATCAGTGTACAGACTTTATTATTTAAAGGGTCTCTGAAGAACCATTCTGACGCTCAAAATACTCATTATATACAACAGAAATAGGACATAGGTTCCTGCCTTATGCCAAGAAGACACAACCTGAGGAAATGACTACTCAAGACTCTTAGGGCTGGTGTTCTTTGGGATGCATCCTCTGAAACTAGGAAGAATAGGGCTCAAGGATGTTCTGCCTCCTCAGCATGTACAGTTTGATGTTAGAGAGTGATCCTAATGAGTACATCATTTCTGTAAATGTGTAATCAGGTCACACAGCCACAAGACAACAACAAACCCTCTGAATTCAATGTGGCTACCAAGCACTTAGGACCACTCTCTTATGGCATTGTTCTTAAAACTACATGATAGCTGTGCATGGCTGACCTCAGGAAAAAGTCAGGCAGGTACAGTTCTAGGCTAACTACAATTAGGGTCCTAAACTCTCACCCACAGCACATCATTTGTTGTCACATGTTTGCCCTAAGCTTGAATGGATGCTTCACTAAGTCTGAGTCCTTCATTAAAAGGTAAGGCAATACCTTACCCCCACCCAAATAAATGTCAAAAGCCAGTTGGCAAGATTTAAGGGAAAAAGTGCAAGCTTTGAAGTAAATCAGATCTGGGTTTAATCATGGCAGTCCCACCTGTGGACTTCATTCAGCAAATATTTATTGAAGCCATTCCATGTGCCAGACACTGTACCAGTCCCTGAAAAGAAAGAAGAAAACAGAACAAACATGGATGTTAAATAAATTACTTAAATGTGTGGGCTTCTGCTTTCTCATCAAAAATGGGGTAATGGCTACTCCTTAGAGATGTTGAGAGGATTTTATGAGATAATATGTGTAATTGTGGAGCTATTTATATTATCATCATGGTTATTAATAAAGCAACATGGCATCCATATGCATGAAAAGCCATATAATTATTTAAACTCTTGAACTAATATTTATCCTAAGAAATTTTTCCTAAGGAAAAGCCCAAATATGAAGATATATAAAGGAGAGAGATAGGAAGGAAATAAAGCACCTATTAAGTGTATACATTTTGCCAGGCACCAGGTGAAATACCTAACATTTGTTAATTCGTGAAAATGAGCAAAGGAAAAAAATACAAGAAACCTAAATATTCAACAGTAGCATAGAGAATGGAATATTTTACAGTCATTTAAAGTAATTATAAAGGCTATGTGGCAACATAGAAAAATGCTCATGACATCATGTGAGGTGGAGAGAGTAGGGTACAGAGGGTAGTCATGAGCATGATGATTGCAGCTACGTATGTTTCCTGTGCAGAAGCACAGCCACACAAAACAACAAGGCTTGCTCTACAATGATGGGTTTATTAAGGTGATTCTTTTTTCTCCATTTGCCAAACTGTTTGCAGTGTTATTGTGTTACCTTATTTTTATGGGTGTACTTTTCTTAAGGTGTTCTTTTTTTTTTTTAAAGATTTTATTTATTTATTTGAGAGAGAGAGAATGAGAGAGAGCGAGTACATGAGAGGGGGGAGGGTCAGAGGGAGAAGCAGACTCCCTGCCGAGCAGGGAGCCCGATGCGGGACTCGATCCCGGGACTCCAGGATCATGACCTGAGCCGAAGGCAGTCGCTAAACCAACTGAGCCACCCAGGCGC
>NW_028010668.1:0-850 GCF_054177405.1 Leptonychotes weddellii
TGGTGGGGAACAGCCCAGGTGGAAGCAGTGGACTGAGTTGCTTCCACGGGAGCCAAGTGCCTTGCTGACAACAGCATCCCCCCTCCTTGGTAATCAATGAGAAAACCGATACAATCACAGAGAATCCCCAGGGCTTCCATATCACTCTGCACTTGGAAAGAACTTTCTGGAAACGCAGCACACACACACACACACACACACACACTCAGCCCCACGTCCCTGTGGGACTTGGGTGCTCTTCTCACCACCATGTGGAAGGAGCAGGCCTGGAGAGGGTGCTCAGGGGGAAGCTGGAAGCCAGAAGTCCCCCAGACCCGCCACAGGGCTGGGGAGCGTGGGGCAGCCAGGGCCCTGCCCTCCCCTCTGCTGCCCTTTTGTCCACCTGGGCTCCAGCCACGGCCTGGTCACCACGGGCCCCAGGGCTAGCGCTGTCTTCTGCTGATACGCTGGCTCATTCACATTTTTTTTTAAAGGCCGTTGCAGAAAGAACGGCTCTTGAAACAGAGACACAGGCTTCCTGTCGCAGGAGCCCGGGCTCCCTGGGGGCTTTCCCGGGAGGCTGGTGGAGGGGGCTGGGGCTCACTGCCGGCCCCGTAGCCCGACCACACTCAGGGGCACCGAGGCGGGGAGCCGGGTAGCAGGGGCTGCCGGGAAAGCTGAGCAGAGCTGCTGACTGGCCGGGGCTGCGTTGTGTTTATGTTCCACTTGGATGTGAGGACAAATGATGGGCTCCACTCGGGCCGCAAACTGGCCCGGCCGGACCATTTGCACGGATGGACGCGGCTGAGCGGTGGCCATCAGGGCAGGCCTTTCGAAGAAAGATGGAGCACGTCCCTGCGGTCGGGAGGGG
>NW_028010669.1:0-850 GCF_054177405.1 Leptonychotes weddellii
TAAGAGTTTGTCTGAAACAGATTCACAGGCAGGGAAGGGGGCCTGAACTGATGCCCACAGACTGGAGCCGGCCTCCTGGCTGAGAACCGCGGGACTGTGGGCAGGGAGGGGCCCTGAGCACCTGCTCCGGGCGGGTTTACTAGCAGCCCTTGATGCAGCTCATGTGGCCAGTGCAGGCCCAAGGGGCTCGGGAGCCACAGCAGGCTCAGTGCAGACAGAGCGGGGGAGGGGGAGACCACTGGGTCAGTGTAGACAGAGCGGGAGAAGGGGAGACCACTGGGTCAGTGCAGCCAGAGTTGGGGAGGTGGGAGACCACCGGGTCAGTGTAGACAGAACAGGGGAGAGGGGGGAGACCACCGGTCAGTGTAGACAGAGCAGTGGAGGGGGAGACCACCGGGTCAGTGTAGACAGAGTAGGGGATGTGGGGAGACCACCAGTCAGTGTAGACAGAGCTGGGGAATGAGGGAGACCTTCCCCATCAGGCGTCCATACCAGGATACCAGGTCGGTGTGGGCCCACTAGGAGAACTAGGGAAACATCCTAGGCCAATGTAGACACACCAGGAGACTAGGGAGACATGAGGCCAGTGTAGACATAACCCTGGAACTGATGCGATGTCTCAGGTGAGTGTAGACACCGCAGGGAACCTCAGAGACATCCCTGCTTGGTTCAGAAACACCTAAAACTGGGAACCTGCACCGTCACTGTGGACACAGTTGAGAAGGAGTGAGACCCAGGAAGCCTGTGTAGACACAGCACGGAGACTAGTGTGATCTCCAAGTCCTGTGTAGACATCCCATGCAGTAACAACACCCCCCGGAAACCAGGAGCCTCCCAGGTCAGGGCGGAC
>NW_028010670.1:0-850 GCF_054177405.1 Leptonychotes weddellii
ATGAACAATTATTTAGCCAGCTATCTGATTTATCATCTGAAATGATAATTTTCAATTGATAGCACTTCAAACATATTTTTTTATATCATGCTTTCATTATTTTAAAGCCAAGAAGAAAATTGTATATGAATATGCATTGTTAGCCACTGTGTTTCTTTAAACTTCGGTAAAAATTTTTCCTGGATTGTAAAGTATGGTATTTTGCAGAAACTATATTTGCTTACTCTGCACACAATAAAGAAGTGGCATAATGACATATATGAACTGAACAATTGATTCTATTTATTCATTGATGAGAATGATGATATTTTACATATATGACCAGTCAAATCTTAATTCTTCAAGTTCATATGCTGTCAAAATATTCACTATACTCCAAATAAGCCTGACTTGTATGATGAGAAAAGAGTTTGTCCAAAACTTGGAAACAAATTAAAATGAATCTTTAGAATGACAACATTTCTACCCAATCAGCTCTTAAAAAAAAAAAAAAAAAGGCATCATTTTCCCAAACTCATTAACACACTGCCTTTTACATAGTGCTTTTCTCCCATGAATCTGGACAAGTTGTCATAAGCATTAATTAAGTCTCACTATCCTTATGACGCCCACTCCCAATGCAAACTATGAGGCTCAGCTGGGTGGCGTGTCGGACACTATGGATGCTATAATTACCTAACAGTTCTCCTCGGCCCAGTGCTCATCCACAGAGCTCATGTATACACCAGTGGGTCTTCGTATCTCAGATCAAACAGTCTTGCAAAGCACTCAGGTGGGCACTTTGGCATTCACTCCTTACTGGACTGGGACCCCCGAGAACCCTGTAAATATGGGGCCAAGCTTTTGCTCC
>NW_028010671.1:0-850 GCF_054177405.1 Leptonychotes weddellii
ATTGAGTCAGCCAGGTGCCCCTGGGGTTGTCTTTTATAGAAGTGTAGAAAGTCAGAAGAGAATACTATGAACACACACCAATCAGTTTGAAAATGAGATGGAATGGACAACCTTCCAGAAAAAATATGATAAAAATGATACCAAAAGAAATACAACCCATGGGTTAACTATAAGCCATTAAAGAAATGCAATTTTTACTTAAAATGACCACATAAACAACCATATCAAATTACCAGCTCCAGAGGTTTTATGATAAGTTCAATCAACCGTGTAAGGATCATAATTGAACTTTCCTTGGAAACTGGAAAAAAGTTAAACTCCCCAATTGATTTTGGGCAGGTATAATAATCTTGATTTAAAACTAAATAAGAAGAGGGCACCTGGCTGGCTCAGTCAGTGGAGCATGTGACTCTTGGTCTTAGGGTTGTGGGTTCGAGCCCCATGTTGGGTGTAGAGATTACTTAAAAAAAAAAAACTGAATAAGAACATGAGTAAGAAAAATTATAGCCATATTTATTTATAAACATAGATACAAAAATCATAATTAAAGTGTTAGCAAAAAAATATTCAAGCCAAGAAAGATTTAAAGACTATAGGACTTCAACTATACTAAAAAAAAATTATTAAAAAAAGATAAATAAAGAACATGGAGGTTACGATTTTCTTTTTTTTTCTTTTTTTTTTTTTCAAGATTTTATTTATTTATTTGACAGAGAGAGACACAGAGAGGGAACACAAGCAGGGGGAGTGGGAGAGGGAGAAGCAGGCTTCCTGCTGAGCAGGGAGCCCAATGTGGGGCTCAAACCCAGGATCCTGGGATCATGACCTGAGCCGAAGGCAGACGCTTAAT
>NW_028010672.1:0-850 GCF_054177405.1 Leptonychotes weddellii
TTTTTTTATACAGTCATGTCCATGAATAGTAAGTAAAGAAATAGGGATAAACAAAAATGTTTCCTTTATTTCCCCTAGTTCTGGTTCTTGATTTAGTTCATTCTGGGCTTGCAGAAACAGTAGAGGACATAGGAAACCTTGCCCCTCCTGACTTGCCGAGTGCACATTTTCTGAGATGTGTCCGACGGACTTCACGTTCTTCAGGACGGACACAGGGATGACCGAGAGTCATGGGCTCCCGCATCACGTGGGCTGGAGCTCAGCCCTCGACTCCCTGTCTGTAAGATGGGGCAACACTGTCTTCCTCCCAGTGCTTCAGCTGGGACTCAGTGGAGGCCCTGCCTCAGGAGGTCATCTCTGACCTTGCCCCGCCCCCACTTTTCTGTGGTAAAAACCAAAAATGTAAATCTACCGTCTTAACTGTCATTGAGTGGACAGTGAGCAGGTGTCTAGGGCTCGTTCTGCATGGCTGGATCTCTAGCCCCTGGAATGGCACCCCTGACCCCGTCCCCCAGTCCCTGGCAATGGCCATGCTGCAGTCTCTGTGAGTTGGACTATTCTTGGTCCCTTGTGCAAGTGGAACGGTATTTTGTCACTGGCTTATTTCACTCGGCACAATGTCCTCGGGGTTCATCCATGTGGCAGGGGTCAGAGTTTCCCTCCTTTAAGGCTGAACGATTGTCCACTGTGTGCACGCAGTACATTTTCTTTATCGCCTCATCCACAATGACAGACATTTCAGCTTTCCCCGCATCCCGTCTGCCGTGAATGATGCCACAGTGAACATGGGGGTACAGATGTGTCCTCAAGATCCTGGTTTCAGTTCCTTTGGATAAATACACAGTTTTGT
>NW_028010673.1:0-850 GCF_054177405.1 Leptonychotes weddellii
GACCTCCTCCTTCCCACCAACCACAAGGCAAACGGGACACCATCCAATGTCTTTTCTCTTTCGTAGCTCCTTCCCAATCCCAATCCTTTTAACCCAGTGGGGCAGAAAAAGGCAGCAGAAAGAAGTGCTGGGAGTCAGGCTACAATGTATGCAATGTCACCCTGCATGTGGCCCACGGTGACGTGACTATAATTATGGCCGGGGGTGGCGGCGGAAGCAAGCCCGCCCCCAGCACTGAGCACCATGCTGAGTGGGCCGCCGAGTCCCGAGACAGCAGGTGCGCATCAGCCAATAATGGGCAGCAGGGAGAAAGTGAAAGTGTCGCACCCGGCACCAGCTGGTGTGTCTCATGCTGCCTCTTCCACGGGCCAGACTGCTCGGTCCCCCCATAGCTCACACTCTCTCCCATCACGGGCGGAACTCGGCACAGGCTGCTGGTTGCGTCTGTCTGTCTCCCGCCAGTCTGTGTGTTACATGGCTTGACAGTTGGTTTGGTCCCATTTATCTGAGTGCTCTCAGAGCCTGGCACATGGGAGCTATTGAATAAATGCTTCTGAAATTGTGTTGAAAGGAATTAAATTGGGTCTGCTTTGGTTTGGATTAAAATACACTGGAGCTAAAAACAGAGCATAATGTAGTTCGTATGAGTTATTCTCTCAATAGATGAGAGAGAGCTAGAAAGATAGATGGATGGGGGCGCCTGGGTGGCGCAGTCGGTTAAGTGTCCCACTCTTGGTTTTGGCTCAGGCCGTGATCTCAGGGTCCTGAGATGGAGCCCCACGTCGGGCTCTGCACCTAGCATGGAGTGTGCTTGGGACTCTCTCCCTCTCCCTCTGCCCCTCCCACTCAT
>NW_028010674.1:0-850 GCF_054177405.1 Leptonychotes weddellii
TTCAGTTCTGTACACTGACGTACAACATTAGAGAAGTCTCGGGCGTGCAGCGTGATGACTGGGTATTTGCACGTAGTTTGAAATGACCACCACAGTCTAGGGGGCACGGCCACCACGCATACTTACACATTGTAGCTTGTGATGGGGACTTCTAGGGGTTTCTCTGCCAGCAGCGTGCAAATATGCAGTGTGGCACCCTTAACGCTAGTCGCCACGCCGTACCTCACGTCCTCCAGGACTTACTTATCTTAGAACTGGAAGTTGGTGACTTCTGACCCCTGGTGCCCATCTTGCATGTTCCCCGCCTACCGGCGACCAGCAGTCAGCCGTCTCTCTGGTCCGATATCTGTGAGCTTCACTTGCCCACATATAAGTGAGATCATCTGGTGTCTGTCCTTGTGTGTCTGACTGACTTCACTCAGCACAGTGCTCTAAAGGTGTCCCTGTGTTGTCGAAAGTTCCAAGATTTCATGGTTTTTTATGGCTGAATAAGATTCTGTTGTATATGCATGTGCCTTCTTTCTGTGTGTCCATCGATGGACGCTTAGGTTGTTTCCATGGCCTTGTTACTGTGAATAACGCTGCAGCAAACACAGGGGTGCAGATGTAATTTCGAGTTAGTGTTTTCATCTTATCCAGATAAATACCCGAAGTGGGATTGCCGTGCATGATAGTTCTATTTTTAACGTCCTGAGGCACGTCTGTACTGTTTTCCACGCTGGCTGCACCAGCTTGCATTCCCACCCACCGCGTAAGAGGAGAGATCCCTTTTCTCCGCATCCTCGACTACACCTGTTGTTTCCTGTGTTGTTGATTTTAGTCATTCTGACGCATGCGAGGGGGTATCTCA
>NW_028010675.1:0-850 GCF_054177405.1 Leptonychotes weddellii
CCTGGTCTTGTCACTGTGCTTCACATGATGGAAGGAGCAAAGGAACTCTCTGGTGCCCCTTTTATAAGGGAGCTAATCCCATTCATGAGGGCTTCACCATATGCCCCACCTCTAAATACCATCACACTAGGGGTTGGTTTTAAACATATGAATTTTAGGAGGACACAGACATTAAATCTATACACTGGCCAAACTATCAATCAAGTATGAGTATAGATGGAGGCCACTTTTAAACATATAAGATCTCAAATACTGTGCACTTTCAGCAATAAACTGGAGCAGATGCTCTGTTAAAACAAGAGATTAGGTTAAGAAACAAGGCAACATAGAATCCAGAAAACTCAGAACCCAACACCAGAGAGGTAAAAGCTATCCCCAACCTGACTGTGAAGGAGGATCCCCAGATGACTACTGTGAGCAAGAAAAGAAACAAAACAGACTGGAGGGGGTTAGCAGGAACAGGTCCTGGGAAAGACAGGCTATTTGAAGTGTTTAACCATAAGAAGAGGAAGTTCACATATCTGGGGTAACATTTGGGGATAATTTATTGTTTTGTATGTAAAATCTAAGGGGAAAAATATGAGACAATTGAAAAAGCATCATGGGGGTAGCAGTTAAAGTATACGTTCTGAAACCAGACTCTGGGTTCAAATGCGGGCTCTGCCATATATACCTTAGCTTCAGATCCTAATAATAGTATGCACCCCATAACATTGTATTAAGGAATATATGGATAACCTATGGAAATGTCTAAGAGCATTGTCTATCACAACTTAAGAGCTCAATACATGTTAGTAATTATAGTATACTCCATGGCTCAGCTATATGTAACATGTATACAGTCACAGAA
>NW_028010676.1:0-850 GCF_054177405.1 Leptonychotes weddellii
GACCCTGATAAAACCAGAAGAGCTTCAGAAGTTCACAGAAATGAGAGATCACTTCAGTGACCCACCTGACATAGCGAGAGAAGGCTTACAGGGTGAGATGGGCCTCAAAGGATGAGGACGACACACGGGAGGCAGGAAAAGGGTTGGCTCTCCAGTTGAAGAACACCACTGTACATGACACGGAGATGGAACATCTTTTTTGGGAAAGTGAGGACAATCTGACTAGATTAGGACTATCATGAGAAAAATGCTGGAAGATAATAGGAAGGCTTGAAAGCCAAGTTAAAAAAAAAAAGGAAATAAGCCACTACTTATGATTCTTGAATAAGGGAGTTATTAAAAATCCTGAGTTGGGGGAGGAGCAAGATGGCGGAGGAGTAGGAGACCTAGATTTCGTCTGGTCTCAGGAATTCAGCTGGATAGGGATCAAACCATTCTGAACACCTACGAAATCAACAGGAGATCAAAGAAAAGAATAGCAACAACTCTCTGGACAGAAAAGCGACCACTTTCTGGAAGGTAGGACGTGCAGATTAGTGAATCCGAGGCAATATTCGGGAGGATAGACAGCGGGGTAGGGGACCTCTGTCGGCCGCTCTGGCAAGTGATAGAGCCTGGGGCACAAAATCAGAACTTTTAGAAGTCTGCTCCGCTGAGGGACGTCGCTCCAGGGGCCAATGGGGGGTGGAACCCTCGCAGGACAGTGTGGTCTCAGGACCCTCGGGGTCACAGAAAGACCAGGGGTGCCTGAGTGCAGAAGAACTCCCAGGTATCAGAGCGGGGAAGCCAGCTGCAGAGTCGGAACCGAGGAGTGGGCTCTCAAATCGGGGTTGCCATAAACCGTGATCCG
>NW_028010677.1:0-850 GCF_054177405.1 Leptonychotes weddellii
ATGAACAATTATTTAGCCAGCTATCTGATTTATCATCTGAAATGATAATTTTCAATTGACAGCACTTCAAACATATTTTTTTATATCATGCTTTCATTATTTTAAAGCCAAGAAGAAAATTATATATGAATATGCATTGTTAGCCACTGTGTTTCTTTAAACTTCGGTAAAAATTTTTCCTGGATTGTAAAGTATGGTATTTTGCAGAAACTATATTTGCTTACTCTGCACACAATAAAGAAGTGGCATAATGACATATATGAACTGAACAATTGATTCTATTTATTCATTGATGAGAATGATGATATTTTACATATATGACCAGTCAAAACTTAATTCTTCAAGTTCATATGCTGTCAAAATATTCACTATACTCCAAATAAGCCTGACTTGTATGATGAGAAAAGAGTTTGTCCAAAACTTGGAAACAAATTAAAATGAATCTTTAGAATGACAACATTTCTACCCAATCAGCTCTTAAAAAAAAAAAAAAAAAGGCATCATTTTCCCAAACTCATTAACACACTGCCTTTTACATAGTGCTTTTCTCCCATGAATCTGGACAAGTTGTCATAAGCATTAATTAAGTCTCACTATCCTTATGACGCCCACTCCCAGTGCAAACTATGAGGCTCAGCTGGGTGGCGCGTTGGACACTATGGATGCTATAATTACCTAACAGTTCTCCTCGGCCCAGTGCTCATCCACAGAGCTCATGTATACACCAGTGGGTCTTCGTATCTCAGATCAAACAGTCTTGCAAAGCACTCAGGTGGGCACTTTGGCATTCACTCCTTACTGGACTGGGACCCCCGAGAACCCTGTAAATATGGGGCCAAGCTTTTGCTCC
>NW_028010678.1:0-11768 GCF_054177405.1 Leptonychotes weddellii
ACTTAGTTTGCCTTTTAGTGTGGTCGACTGTATCCTCTGCCATGTGGAAGCTTTTTACGTTGATGAAGTCCCAATAGTTCATTTTTGCTTTTGTTTCTCTTGCCTTTAGAGACATGTCTTGCAAGAAGTTGCTGTGGCCGAGGTCAAAGAGGTTGCCCCCTGTGTTCTCCTCTCAGATTTTGTTGGATATCTGTCTCACATTTAGGTCTTTCATCCATTTTGAATTTATCTTTGTGTATGGTGTAAGAAAATGACCCAGTTTCATTCTTCTGCATATGGCTGTCCAATTTTCCCAACACTCTTTATCAAAGAGATTGTCTTTTTTCCATTGGATATTATTTCTTGCTTTGTCAAAGATTGGTGGACCATAGAGTTGAGGGTCTATTTCTAGGTCTCCATTGATCGATGTCTGTTTTTGTTCCAGTACCATGATGTCTTGATGATCATAGCTTTGTAATATAGCTTGAAGTCAGTCATTGTGATGTTCCCAATGTTGGTTTTCTTTTTCAACATTCCCCTGGTGATTCGGGGTCTTTTCTGGTTCCATACACATTTTAGGATTGTTTGTTCCAGCTCTGCGGAAAATGTTGATGGTATTTTGATAAGGATTGCACTGAATATGTAGATTGGTCTGGGCAGCATAGACATTTTTTTTTTTTTAAACATAAGAGACTCTTTTTTTTTTTTTTTTAAAGGTTTTATTTATTTATCTGAGAGAGAGAATGGGAGACAGAGAGCATGAGAGGGAGGAAGGTCAGAGGGAGAAGCAGACTCCCTGCCAAGCAGGAAGCCCGATGCGGGACTCGATCCTGGGACTCCAGGATCATGACCTGAGCTGAAGGCAGTCGCTTAACCAACTGAGCCACCCAGGCGCCCCAGCATAGACATTTTAACAGTGCTTATTCTTCCAATCCATGGGCATTGAATATTTTTCCATCTCTCTGTGTCTTCTCAATTACTTTCATAAGTGTTCTGTAGTGTCTACATTACAGATCCCTTACCTCTTGGTTAAGTTTGTTCCCAGGTATCTTATGTTTTCTGGTGCAGTTGTAAATGGGATCAATTCCTTAATTTCTCTTTCTTCAGTCACACTGTTAGTGTATAGAAATGCAACTGATTTCTGTGTATTGATTTTGTATCCTGCCATATTGCTGAATTGCTGTATGAGTTCTAGCAATTTAGGGGTGAAGTCTTTTGGGTTTTCCACATAAAGTCTTTTATCTGTGAAGAGAGAGAGAGAGAGTTAGACTTCTTCTTTGCCAATTTGAATGCCTTTAATTCTTTTTGTTGTCTGATTGCTGAGGCTAGGCCTTCTAGCACTATGTTGAACAATAGTGATGAGAATGGACATCACTGTTGTGTTCCTGACCTTAACAGAAAAGCTCTATTTTTTCCTCATTGAGAATGATATTCTCTGTGGACTTTTCTTAGATGGCTTTTATGATATTGAGATATGTTCCCTCTATACCTATAATTTGAAGTGTTTTAATCAGGAAAGGATGCTTTATTTTGTCAAATGCTTTTTCTGCATCAGTTGAAGGGATCAAATGATTTCTGTCTTCTCTTTTCTTAATATGATCCATCATGTTGATTGCAAATGTTGAACCACCCTTGCACCCCAGGAATAAGTACAACCTCTTTGTGGTGAATAATCCTTTTAATGTACTGTTGGATCCTATTGGCTAGGATCTTGGTGAGTGTTTTGGCATCCATGTTCATCAAAGATATTGGCCTGTAATTCTCCTTTTTGGTGGTGTCTTTGTGTGGTTTCGGGATCAGGTAATGCTGGCCTCTTAGAAGGAGCTTTGAAGTTTTCCTTTCATTTCTATTTTTTAAAGATTTTATTTATTTATTTATTTATTTATTTATTTATTTATTTATTTATTCATTTATTTATTTATGAGAAAGAGGGAGAGAGAGAACAAGTGGAGTTTGAAGAGAGACAGAGGAGAGAGAGAAGCAGACTCCCTCTGAGCAGGGAACCCCACATGGGGCTCAATCCCAGGACCCTGAGATCATGACCTGAGCTGAAGGCTTAACCAACTGAACCATCCTGGCATCCCCCATTTCTATTTTTTGAAACAGCTTAAGTTGAATAGGTATCATTTCTTTAAATTTTTGGTAGACTTCCACTGGGAAGCCATCTGGCCCTGGAATCTTGTTTTTTAGGAGGCTTTTTATTACTGCTTCAATTTCTTCACTGCTCAGGTTTTCTACCTCTTCCTATTTCAATCTTGATACTTTATGAGTTTCCAGGAATGCATGTATTTCTTCCAGATTGCCTAATTTGATGGCATGTAGTTGCTCATAATATGTTCTAACAATTATCTGTATTTCATTTTTATTGGCTCTGATCTCTCCTGTTTTCATTCTTTCTTTTATTAATCTGGGTCCTTTCTCTTTTCTTTTGCATAAGCCTGGCCATAGGTTTATCGATCATATTAATTCTTTCAAAGAATCAGCGTCCAGTTTTGTTGATCTGTTCTACTTTCCTTCTCGTTTCTATTTCATTGATTTCTGCTCTAATCTTTATTATTTCTCTTCTTCCGCCTGGTTTAGGCTTTATTTGTTTTGTCTCACTTCAGGTCCTTTATGTGTAAGGTTAGTTTGTGTATTTGCTATTTTTCTAATTTTTTAAGAGAGGTTTGGATTGTTATGTACTTCCCTCTTAGGACTGTGTTTGCTGTATGCCATAGGTTTTGGACTGAAACCCATTAGTTTACATGAATCATTTAAGTTCTTCTTTAATTCCCTGGTTGACACATTCATTCTTTGGCAGGATGCTCTTCTTTTTTTTTTTTTTTTTAAAGATTTTATTTATTTATTTGAGAGAGAGAATGAGAGACAGAGAGCACGAGAGGGAAGAGGGTCAGAGGGAGAAGCAGACCCCCCACTGAGCAGGGAGCCCAATGTGGGACTCGATCCTGGGACTCCAGAATCATGACCTGAGCCGAAGGCAGTCGCTTAACCAACTGAGCCACCCAGGTGCCCCAGCAGGATGCTCTTTAACTTCCAAGTGTTTGAGTTCCTTCACATTTCTTCTTGTGATTGAGTTCCAGTTTCAAAGCATTGTGGTCTGAAAATATGCAAGGAATAATCTCATTATTTTGGTACCTGTTCAGAAGTGATTTGTTACCTAGTATGTGATCTATTTGGAGAATATTCCATGTGTACTGGAGGAGAATGAGTGTTCTGTTGATTTAGGATGGAATGTTCTCTATATATCTGGGAAGTCCATCTGGTTCACTGTGTCACTCAAAACCTTTGTTTCTTTGTTGATCTTCTGTTTCGCTGATCTGTCCATTGATGTGAGTGGGGTTTTAAACTCCCTTATTATTAATGTACTATTATCAGTAAGTTTCCTTACTTTGGTTATTAATTGGTTTATAAAATTGTCTGCTCCCAAGATGGGGGCAATGATTTTTACAATTCTTATGTCTTCTGGTTTGACAGACCCTTTAAGGATGATATAGTCTCCCTCTACATCTCTTACTACAGCCTTTGGTTTAAAATCTAATTTGTCGGATATGAAGATTGCTACCCCAGCTTTCTTTTGAGGTCTGTGGGCATGGTAAATTTTCTGCATCCCCTTACCTTCAATCTGGAGGTGTCTTTAGGTTCAAAATGAGTCTCTTGTAGACAGCATATAGATGGGTCCTGCTTTTTTATCCTATCTGTAACCCTGTCTCTTTTTATTGGAGCATTCAGCCCATTTACATTTAAAGTAACTATTGAATGATATGAATTTAAGGCCTTTGTATTGCCTGTAAATTCCCTGTTTCTGTAGATTGTCTCTGTTTCCTTCTGCTCTGTGTTACTCTTGGGGTGTCTCTTTGCTTACAGAATTCTCCTTAATATTTCTTGCATGGCTGGCTTGGTTGTCAAATATTCTTTCAGTTTCTGTCTCTCCTGGAAGCTCTTTATCTCTCCTTCCATTCTGAATAACAACCTTGCTGGGTAAAGTATTTTTGGCTGTATGTTCTTTTCATTTAGTACCCTGAATATATCTTGGCAGCACTTTCTGGCTTGCCAGGTTTCTGTGGATAGGTCTGATGTTATTCTGATGTTCCTCCCTCCATACATAAGGAGCCTCCTCTCCCTAGCCGCTCTCAGGATAGCTTCCTGGGCTCTAAGCTTTGCAAGCTTCACTATCATACGTCTGGTTGTTGATCTTTTTTTATTGATTTTAGGAGGGGTCTTCTCTGCCTCTTGTACATGGATGCTTGCTTCCTTCCCTAGATTAGGGAAGTTCTCAGCCATGATTTGCTCAAATATACCTTCTAGCCCTCTCTCTCTCTCCACCCCCACTGGGATCCCCATAATCTGGACATTGGTTCATTTCGAGGCATCATTAATCCCTTGAAGCCTTTCTTCATGTGCTATTAGTTACCCTTCTCTGTTTTCCTCAGCTTCCTTCCTTTCCACCAGCCTGTCCTCTAGATCGCTTATTCTCTCTTTTGCCTTATTCACCTTAGTTGTTAGATCATGCAATTTAGACTGCATCTCATTCATAGCATTTTTTTTAAGATTTTATTTATTTATTTCACAGAGAGAGTGAGAGAGTACAAGCAGGGAGGAGCAGTAGAGGGAGAGAGAGAAGCAGGCTTCCCGCTGAGTAGGGATCCTGATGCGGGGCTCGATCCCAAGACCCTGAGATCATGACCTGAGCCGAAGGCAGACACTTAACCATCTGAGCCACCCAGGAGCCCCTCATTCATAGCATTTTTAAGTTCGGCCTTATTAGATCTCATTTGCACCCTTAGAGACTCTGTATTGTCATTTATGCTTTTTTCAAGCCTAGCTATTAACTTTAGTATTGCTATCCTGAATTCCATCTCTGACATCTTACTTACATCCATGTCGATTAGTTCTGTGGCAGAGAACATTGACTTTGGTTCTTTCCTTTGTTTTGAGTTCCTCCTTCTAGTCATTCTGCCCAGGGAAGGATGGGTACGTGAATGAACCACGTCCAAAATATCAACCACGACCCAAGCAAAATACACCCTAGAAAAAATCCGAAGTGGTCAGAGGCCACCACAGAAAAGCACATGAAGCCAAAATGCAACAGAAGTGTACATATAAAAAATTGTGGGACAGAACAGAGACTATAATCTCACAGGGTGGACAAAGCAGGGTGATCTGCTTGTTCCTGACTGAATTTTGTTCTGTGTATTAAATGACACTGTATCCCAAAATTGCAAAGAAAGCAAACATATTTGTATAAAATAAAATTGAATAGAGAGAAAAAAGGACTAGAATGATGCATATGTCTTTAAAATGTAGATGTGAAAAAATAGAAGTTAAAAATTGACTTAAAAACATAAGTTGGTCAAATAAGAATCTAGTTGAAATGGGAAAAAGGTTAAGAAGACAATAAATAGATAAATAAATAAATAAAGGAAAATTTTAGCCTGAAGGATAAACGAGTTGTGAGGAAACATCTGGAGCTCAATATACTCTTTTCCCCTGGCCCTTGAGTTTTACAGTCTTGTGGGATCCATAAGCTTGTCATTCACCTGTCCTTCCAGTCTGTCTTCTGGGAAAGGTGCCTGCTGTGCTGCTTTTCAGGTATCTTTGCCTGGCTGTAGTTCCCCCACCCCTTGTCAGGGGGATGGGCTTAATGTAAGCTGGTCCTCTGCGTGGTTGTTGTTCCCTGGTGGCTTTCTGCGCTTCTTCAGAGGGTCAGAGCAAAAATGGCTGTGACTGGATCTCCAGCCCAGAGCTGCAAGATTGTGGTCCCCCCTCTTCAATAAACCTTTTGGGTCAAACCATCTCCCCTTCTGTGTGCACCAACCTCTGCAGATTCTCAGTTCAGACCCACTGAAATTCCCTGGGAGGAGCCCCCGGGACCTGTGACGTCTCTATGCTCTGTGTCTTTTAGACTGAGAGCAGTCATGGGCACCCCTTGCACCCTGCTCTGCTGCTCCCAGGTCATGGTTGGGTGCTGCCGTACTGTCTTTAATAGGCCCCCAGCACCCCAAGAACTGCTGCCTAGTCGTGGTTGCAGCCTCTGTGTGCACCAAGCTCCACAGACTCCCACGGGTCTCGCCCACTGCAATTCTCCTGGGGGGATTCCCAGTGACCCACCAGCATCACTGCACTTTGTGTCTTTGGGAATGCAAGTGTTTGTGGGCTCCTGCAGGCTCCCTGCTCTGCTGCTCCCAGGTCATGGCTGGGTGCCACCCTACTGTCCTTCAGGGACTGTTGCTATCCTGAGAGCGGTTGCTCTGTCATGGGTGCAGCCAATTTGTACCTCCCAGGGGGTGGTAAATGGCTGGCAATTTCCAGTCCTTTTCTGGGTGCTCAGGCAAAGAATGGTCTCCTTATCAGCCTGGCTCATGGTTTATGGCATCCGGAGCTGAGAGTCCCTCCTGGGCTTGCTGACCGTAACCACTTTCCCTGCTCTACTGCTTGGGCACTCTATCAGTTCAGGCATCCCTGTTCTTTCTGTGTCTCCTGGGATCCGGAGACCACAGTGACCCACCTAGAATTCTGTCTTTTTCATCCCCTGACCCCTTTTCAGAAAGGAATGTTTCTCACTGGAGCAGATTTCTAAGGGTTCCGCTTTTGTTTTGCAGTATTATATCACTTTCTGGTAGCCAACTTATGGAGGCTCCCTCCCCCCTCCATTTATCTTCCGACATTTTCCCACAGATTCATGACTCCTCCCCTCCTACCTTGCAAAAAGCAGTCATTTTTCTGCTTGTAGATTTGCAGATATATTTTCTTACATCGCAGGCTGAATTCATGGGTATTCAGAATGGTTTGAGAGCTATTCATCTAAATTAGAAGGACCAGATGAAATGAGGTCCCCTAATCTTCTGCCATCTTGTCTTCCTCTGGTTCTTCCCTTTCAGTACTGCTTTCACCATTCAGGGTCTTTGTGGTTCCACATACATTTTAGGATATTTGTTTTTACTTCTGTAAAATTGCCATTGGAATCTTGACAGGTACAGAAGTTTTTAATTTTCATTTAGCTCTATTTATTTTTTTCTCTTGCTGTTTGTGCTTTTTCTGCCATATCCAAGAAATCATTACCAAATTCAATGTCATGAATCTTGATCGTGTATTTTTTTTTTAATTTTGAACTTTAGGTCTTACATTTAGGTAATTGATTCATCTTCACTTAATGTTTGTATATGGTGTAAGGTGAAGGTCCAACTTCATCTGCACATGGATATCCTGTTTCCTCGCACCATTATTTGAACACATGTATTTTCCTCATGGAGTGGTCTTTGAAAACTTTTCAAAAATCATTTCACCATATATGCAATGATTTATCACTCTTTTCTTGTCAATTGCTTTGCCCAATTTGTCTGCATTTACACCCGTGCCACACTGTTTTGATGACAGTAGCTTTGCAATAAATTTTGAAAGGAAGAATTGTAAAATTCAGTATTTGTTCTATTTCAAGATTATTCTGATTATTTAGTGTTTCATGAGTGTCTACATGAATTTCAGAACTGACTTTCCTGTTTCTGCATGCACACACACACACACAGTCACACACAAACTATTGGAATTTGGACAGAGTTTGCATGGACTCTGTAGATTATTTTGGGTACTACTGACATGTTAACAAAATTGAGTTTTCCAATACATAAGTACAGGATAATTTCCCACTTATTTATATACTCTTTAGTGTCTCTAAGCAGTGTTTTGTAGTTTTCACTGCACAAGTCTGTTGCCTCCTTGATTAGGTTTATTCTTAATTATTTTTATTATTTTTGGTGCTATTACAAATTGAATCTTTTCTTAATTTCCTTTTACAATGGATAATTGTTATTGCATAAAAACAGAAGTGATTTTTACATGTTTGTATACTACAACATTGGTGATTCATTTATTAGTTCCAGTAGTTATTTTGCGAATCTTTTATGATTTTTTGCATGCAGTATCACAGTGTCTGAGATATATGAAAAACTCATACAGTTTAATAGCAAAAAGTTTAAAAATTGATTAAAATGGGCAGATCTAAACAGATATTTTCTAAAGACAACACACAGATGAACAACACATACATTAAAAGATGTCCAAGACCACTAATCATCAAATAAATGCAAAAAAACCCACAGTGAGATAACATGTTACACCTGTTATAATGACTAATATCAAAAAGGTAGGAAAAAAAACAAGTGTTGGTGAGAATGTGGAGTAAACTCTTGGACACTGCTGGTGGGAATGTAAATAGGTACAGGCACTATGGAAATGAGTGTGAAGTTTCTTAAAAAATGACAGTAGACACAGAAGGACACCATATCGTTCTTAAAGGGGCTATCCAACAAGAAGATCTAACAATTGTAAATATCTGTGCCCCCAACATGGGAGCAGCCATCTACATAAGCCTACTGTTAACCAAAATCAAGAGTCATATTGATAACAATACCTTAATTGTAGGAGACCGCAATACTCCACTCTCAGCAATAGAAAGATCATCTAAGCAGAAAATCAACAAATAACAAAGAGCTTTGAATGACACACTGGACCAGATGGTCCTCATAGATATATAAAGAACATTCCACCCTAAAACAACAGAATACTCATTCTTCTCCAGCACACATGGAACTTTCGCCAGAATAGACCACATACTGGGTCAAAAATCAGGTCTCAGCCGAAACCAAATGATTGAGATTATTCCCTGCATATTCCCAGACCACAGTGCTTTAAACCTGGAACTCAATCACAAGAAAAAATTTGGAAGAAATTCAAACACTTGAAAGCTAAAGACCACTCTGCTTAAGAATGTTTGGGTTAACCAGGAAATCATGGAAGACTTTAAACATTTCATGGAAACCAATGAGAACAAATACACATCAGTTCAAAACCTATGCGATATTGCAAAGGCGGGCCTAAGGGGGAAATACATAGCCATCCAAACCTCACTCAAAAAAATAGAAAAATCCCGAATTCACCAACTAACAATACACCTTAAAGAACTAGAGAAAAATCAACAACAATGCTTAAGCCACGCATTAGAAGAGATATAATTAACATTAGAGCAGAGATCAATGAATTAGAAACCAGAAACACAGTAGACCAGATCAATGAAACTAGAAGCTGGTTCTTTGAAAGAATTAATAAGATCGACAAACCGCTGGCCAGACTTATCCAAAAGAAAAGAGAAAGGACCCAAATTAATAAAATTATGAATGAAAGGGGAGAGATCACGACTAACAACAAGGAAATAGAAACAATAATTAGAAATTAATATCACCAACTATATGCCAATAAATTAAGCAAACTGGAAGCCACGGATGCCTTCCTGGAAACCTATAAACTCCCAAGACTGAAACAGGAAGAAATTGACAACCTGAGTAGGCCAATAACCAGTAACGAGTTTGAAGCAGTGATCAAAAACCTCCGAAAAAACAAGAGTCCAGTGCTTGATGGATTCCCCGGGAAATTCTACCAAACATTCAAAGAAGAAATAATACCTACTCTACTGAAGCTGTTTCAAAAAATAGAAACAGAAGGAAAGCTTCCAGACTCATTCTATGAGGCCAGCATTATCTTAATCCCCAAACCAGGCAAAGACCCCATCCAAAAGGAGAATTTCAGACCAATATCCCTGATGAAAATGAATTCCAAAATTCTCAAAAAAATCAGAGCCAATAGGATCCAACAATACATTGAAATGAACATCCACCACGACCAGGTGGGATTTATCCCAGGGGTTGCAAGGGTGGTTCAACATTCTCAAATCAATCAGTGTGATACAACACATTAATAAGAGGAGAGAGAAGAAACATATGGTCCTCTCAATTGATGCACAAGAAGCATTTGACAAAATACAGCATTGTTTCCTGATTAAAACTCTTCACAGTATAGGGATAGAGGGAACACTCCTCAAGTTCATAAAATCCATGTATGAAAAACCCACAGCAAATATCATCCTCAATGGGGAAAAGCTGAGAACTTTTCCCTTAAGATCAGGAACAGGACAAGGATGCCCACTCTCATCACTATTGTTCAAGATAGTACTAGAAGTCCTAGCAACAGCAGTCAGACATCAAAAAGAAATAAAGTGTATTCAAATTGGCAAAGAAGAAGTCAAACTCTCTCTCTTCACAGAAGACATGATACTTTCTGGGGAAAACCCAAAAGACTCCACCCCCAACTTACTAGAACTCATACAGCAATTCAGTAATGCAGCAGGATACAAAATCAATGCACAGAAATCTGTTGCTTTCTTATACACTAACAATGCAACTGTAGAAAGAGAAATTAGAGAAACGATTCCATTTACAATAGCACCAAAAACCATAAGATACCTCGGAATAAACCTAACCAAAGAGGTAAAGGATCTATACTCTAGGAACTACAGAACACTCATGAAAGAACTTGAAGAAGACACAAAAAGATGGAAAAACATTCCATGTTCATGGATCAGAAGAATAAACACTGTTAAAATGTCTGTGCTACCCAGAGCAATCTATACCTTCAACGCCATCATGATGAAAATTCCAATGACATTTTTCAAAGTGCTGGAACAGACAATCCTAAAATTTGTATGGAATCAGAAAAGCCCCCGAATCGCCAAGGAAATGTTGAAAAAGAAAAACAAAGCCGGGGACATCCCGTTGCCTGATTTCAAGCTATATTACAAAGCCGTGATCACCAAGGCAGCATGATACTGGCACAAAAACAGACATGTAGACTAATAGAACAGGATAGAGAGCCCAGATATGGACCCTCAACTCTATGGTCAAATAATCTTCGACACAGCAGGACAAAATATGCAATGGAAAAAAGACAGTCTCTTCAATAAATGGTGCTGGGAAAATTGGACAGCTATATACAGAACAATGAAACTTGACCATTCTCTAATAGCATACACAAAGATAAACTCAAAATGGATGAAAGACATCAATGTGAGAGAGGAATCCTTCAAAATCCTAGAGAGGAACATAGGGAGTAACCTCTTCAACATTGGCCACGGCAACATTTTTCAAGATATATCTCCAAAGGCAAGTGAGACAAAAGCAAAAATAAATTTGGGGGACTTCATCAAGATCAAAAGCTTCTGCACAGCAAAGGAAATAGTCAACAAAACAAAGAGGCGACCCACAGAATGGGAGAAGATATTTGCAAGTGACACTACAAACAATGCACTGATATTCAAGATCTATAAAGAACTTCTCAAACTCAACACCCAAAAAACAATTAATCCAGTCAAGAAATGTGCATAAGACATAGACAGACACTTCCCCAAAGAAGACATACAAATGGCTAACAGACACATGAAAAAAATATTCATCATCATTAGCCATCAGGGAAATTCAAATCAAAACCACATTGTGATACCACCTTACACCAGTTAAAATGGCAAAAATTGACAAGGCAAGAAACAACAAATGTTGGAGAGGTTGTGGAGAAAGGGGAACCCTCTTACACCGTTGGTGGGAATGCAAGTTGGTACAGCCACTTTGGAAAACAGTGTGGAGTTTCCTCAAAAAATTAAAAATAGAACTATCCTATGACCCAGCAATTGCACTATTGGGTACTTACCCAAAGACACAGATGTAGTGAAAAGAAGGGCCATATGCACCCCAATGTTCATAGCAGCAACGTCCATAGTAGCCAAACTGTGGAAAGAGCTGGAATGCCATTCAGCAGACGGATTGATAAAGAAGATGTGGTCCATATATACAATGGAATATTACTCAACCATCAGAAAAGATGGATACCCAACTGTTGCATCAACATGAATGGGACTGGAGGAGATTATGCTAAGTGAAATAAGTCAAGCAGAGAAAGTCAATTATCAT
>NW_028010679.1:0-850 GCF_054177405.1 Leptonychotes weddellii
AAACATGGGCCATTGCATTGGGCTAGAACAGAAGGCAATTTTCAATTCATTTATTACTCATGCCATTCACTTGTTTAACCTCAGCTCTTAAGGGGATGGCTTTGCAAACAGAAGCCCCTTTGGCCATATAAATTAGTGACTGTTAAAGATAAACTTACAGCCAAAGCATTTTAGAGATTTTAGCGATGTTTACTTGTTTCTCACTGCAATTAGAAAAGGTACCTTTCTGACTCGAAATTTATATGCAGGTCTTGAAAATTATATTACCAGGGTCATATGCAAAAATCACATTGTAAATCACAAACATATATCTCCTTTATATTCCCATTTAGGTATTTAGCACACAAAAGAAAAATGCAGCTTGAGTGGTTATTTTTTTTCCCTCACCTTTTATTCCAGAAATCAATAGTCTAGCTATCAATTGGTGTTCCCTCTTTCAAATACTTTCTACCGCAGGCAAGTAACAAATGCATATATAATCTACAGACTAAAATTGTCCCATTGACAGGGAATAACAATTAACAAACACATTAATTGTAGAGTCATATTCAATAAAAAAAAAGAATTTTCACTGGCCACAATAAAATTAGGAAGGCATCTAAGAAGAGCTGGGTAGGGAGTCAACCTTTATTGATCCACCTACTATGTGCCACATGCGTTTGTATACATTGTCTCATTTAACCAACACAGTGGTGTAAAGAAATTATCATTATCCTCCTTTTACAGAGGAGGAGATTGAAATCAAAATGAGTAACCTACCTTGGCCACAACACTAAATATCAAGGGCCAGAAATCAAATGCAGGCTTGTCTAACATTAAAACCTCAGGGCCTTTCTTTTTTTTTTTTTTT
>NW_028010680.1:0-850 GCF_054177405.1 Leptonychotes weddellii
GTAATATGCTTGAGAACACCGTGGTTATCAAAGTAGAAAAATGCCTGATTCCTCCCCAGCATAGTGGAGAATTTCACAGTTCTCTTTACTCCTTCGTATTGAAACAACACCAATTATCACCTGCTGGACTCTTCGTGGATTTTGTCACTTTGGAAACAAGTCGTGGAGTACTGCATTTTGTGTGTGTGTGTGTGTGAGCAGTGCAAAAAAAAAAAACTGAACAATCTCGTGACCGAGGTTATTTATTTTTTTCCCCCAAGAACAACTTAGCCCCTGACTAGCTGTGATCTTGGGTGAGTTGTTTAACCTCCACAAACCTTGGTTTTCACCTCTATAAATCTGAAAGTAAGTTTTACCTTACAGTGTTTTCGTGAGGATTAAATCAACGGTCTACATAGAAGTGCCTGGCACAGAGCTTGCCACTGAGAAGCTTTCCACTGAATCTTTCTGTTCACGGCATTCATAAGGAAAGACCCCTAGCCAAGGGAGAACCCCTGGGAGGCCCACACAAGGAATCTCCGAGAAAGATGGGGAGAAGGGGACTGAGGTTCTGCCTCATGGAACCAGCCCAGTCTGGAGAGAGGGTGGTTGTTCATCTGCTGGTCTGAGTTACTAGCTCTGGGAGACTTCTCTTCCTTCAAGAACCAGGTTTATAACATTTCTGCTCAAAACAATACTTGCCCCTGGGGAACATGCAAGGAAAAATTCTTTGGCCACAACTCTCTGGCTCTGATGTCTATTTCTTGGGGCCATTTCCCCAGGGAGGCAGGCAGGCCAATCAGCCTGGATTTTCTAAAACAGCCCAAATCTAAGCTATTCCTTCTCCATTGGTCATTAACCTTGTTGAGGT
>NW_028010681.1:0-850 GCF_054177405.1 Leptonychotes weddellii
GGGTGTTATGCACAAACAATGAATCATGGAACACTTCATCTAAAACTAATGATGTAATGTATCGGGATTAACATAAGAATAAAAAATTTAAAAAAATAAAAAAAAAAGCAAGTAAGGATAATAAAAAAAAAGAAGACACCATACTCATATAACATATTAAGCACACCATCACTTGCACATCAAACTCTAATAAATTCCTGCATCTTGTGATTTAAAAGGAATGCAAGGTCCTGAAAGGTTAGAACACATTGCAATCTTAAATTTTCAAGTGTGAAACCTTGTTTTCTATACAAATTGTAAAGAGTTTGAATACTAAGTTTTAACTAGGTTTGCTTGAGAACACAGTCATACTAACTTCTTGTAGATTTTTGTCTTTAATTGACTCTTACAAGAAGAACATGTGGATTTATCAGTAAAAAATACCCAACCAAGTGGGTGGCATGCAGTTTTAAAGGAAAATAATAGGATATTTACTGTAACCTATGGGCAGATCAGTTATGAGTCCCAGCCTTGGAGATCAGACCGGTAGGGCAATTTCTTTATGGTATGAAGAGCTAAGTTATGTGAAAACAACGAATATACTACATAAAAACACATTTTGCATGAATCTTAAAGCATGGGAGAGCTGAAAAGATATTAGAATACTACCCAGGCAAATTCTGAGAAATAAAACCTAAATCCAGAGCAGTAAGTGATATATCAGAGTGTTAACACTGCTTCTGTCCTTAGGGTATGCATCCATCTATCTGGCAAATTCAGGTGAGAATTGTAGTGTGAGAAGCCATGGAGAAGATATTGGCTCACAGTGAGTGGAAATTCCCCCAAATCTATACCATCCAAAGAAAAGTAA
>NW_028010682.1:0-850 GCF_054177405.1 Leptonychotes weddellii
TTTAATTATTATTAAAAATGTAACCAATCATCAATGTGTAAATTTCAATTAGTTATTTATACAATCAAGGTTGTTAGGAAATGATTTACAACACAAAAGGATTTTGATCATTCTAGTTGACCACTTTTTCGTTAGATACCAAGAGGGTTGATGTGGTTCTAATTTGCTAAAAGGGAACATGGTAAGTGAGCAGGATATTCATCCCACAAAATATTCTAAAGAACCTATTAAAAGCATGGTTGGTAGGCACAAGAAGTATCTCTCTCCTCTAGAAGGAATGGGGAAAAATTGTTACCTGATCGTTTTACAAGCAAAATTTATCAAATCTGTGAGGAATGGGTAATTCTTGTGCCATTTAAATTGGTGAATAGAATAGAAAAGAGAAAAAGCTCTTGTACTCATCTACTAAATTAGCATAACCACACCCCAAATCTGATAAGGCAGAAGAAAAAAGAAAGCCAGAGATATACATTTATAAGATAAATAAAGCATGAATAAAAATGGCAGCATGTTTTTAAAATACCCATGACTAAATTTGTTTAAGAAATCCAAACATGATTAAACTTTAGAAAAATTATAGTAATATTTTACATTAATAGACTAAAATCAAAAGATTATCTTGATTTATATTGAAAAAGCATTTATTAACTTCAACATCTATTTCTACTTTAAAACATCTCTTAGCCAATTAGGAATGGAAAGTTGCCTCCTTGACATAACAGAGTGAGCACACAGAAATCAAGAGTGAACATTCTTTTTTTTTTTAACTATATATTTTTAAAATTTTTTTATTATGTTAATCACCATACATTACATCATTAGTTTTAGATGCAGTGTTCCATGATTCATT
>NW_028010683.1:0-850 GCF_054177405.1 Leptonychotes weddellii
TTCTTGTATAATTACTTTAGAGAGTGTTTCTTTTGATGACATTTATAAATTCATACCATGAGTAAAGAATATTTTGAATGAAGACTTTGGAATTTCTCTGGTTCTTTATTTATAAAGTAAGAATCACAGTATCTGAATCAGAATGCAGTTTTTAGTATAAAATGAGACAATAGGTGAAGTGCTTAATATTTTATCAAATATATAGTAGAGAGTTAATGTAAGTTTTTGTGCTAACATGCTGATTTGTAGTTCATCAAGGCTGGGGCAGGTAGTAATGGTACTCTTTGACAAAATGTTGCTATATCAGTATTACTAAAGAAAAAAAGACCACATGTATAACAAAAATTAGTTAACATTATGGAAAAAGTGGTAGAATCTCTCACTGCCTTTTAAATAAAACTTCCTGTCTGCACAACATAGAATTAAAAAAAAAAAGTAAAGACACTAAAAGGCAATATTAATTACTTTTAAAAGATTTCTCGTTAAATTTCAGGCTTAAAATGGAGTTGAGGAGACATTGTTTAATTCTGCTTTGTGAGTAGATAAAAGAGAATTAAAAAGTGACCTGCTTTTTGCCAGATAGTGTTTCTGATGGCTAGTGAAAGGACGTAGACTAAAGGAAAAAGATGGCATTTTAAATGAGAAAAATCATTTTTTATGGTACATTAAGGATTAATTGACCAGAAATCCAGGATATTATACTGGATACAGCTGATGGCAGGTATTGTTTTATTTTCAGAAAATCTCAATTCTGTCAAGATAAAAAATAATGAATTTTAAAACTAATATATGCTTTAAATAAGAATAATATGTAATTAATCTAGAGAGGAAAAGAAGACAATTTACACCT
>NW_028010684.1:0-850 GCF_054177405.1 Leptonychotes weddellii
GACCTCCTCCTTCCCACCAACCACAAGGCAAACGGGACACCATCCAATGTCTTTTCTCTTTCGTAGCTCCTTCCCAATCCCAATCCTTTTAACCCAGCGGGGCAGAAAAAGGCAGCAGAAAGAAGTGCTGGGAGTCAGGCTACAATGTATGCAATGTCACCCTGCATGTGGCCCACGGTGACGTGACTATAATTATGGCCGGGGGTGGCGGCGGAAGCAAGCCCGCCCCCAGCACTGAGCACCATGCTGAGTGGGCCGCCGAGTCCCGAGACAGCAGGTGCGCATCAGCCAATAATGGGCAGCAGGGAGAAAGTGAAAGTGTCGCACCCAGCACCAGCTGGTGTGTCTCATGCTGCCTCTTCCAAGGGCCAGACTGCTCGGTCCCCCCATAGCTCACACTCTCTCCCATCACGGGCGGAACTCGGCACAGGCTGCTGGTTGCGTCTGTCTGTCTCCCGCCAGTCTGTGTGTTACATGGCTTGACAGTTGGTTTGGTCCCATTTATCTGAGTGCTCTCAGAGCCTGGCACATGGGAGCTATTGAATAAATGCTTCTGAAATTGTGTTGAAAGGAATTAAATTGGGTCTGCTTTGGTTTGGATTAAAATACACTGGAGCTAAAAACAGAGCATAATGTAGTTCGTATGAGTTGTTCTCTCAATAGATGAGAGAGAGCTAGAAAGATAGATGGATGGGGGCGCCTGGGTGGCGCAGTCGGTTAAGTGTCCCACTCTTGGTTTTGGCTCAGGCCGTGATCTCAGGGTCCTGAGATGGAGCCCCACGTCGGGCTCTGCACCTAGCATGGAGTGTGCTTGGGACTCTCTCCCTCTCCCTCTGCCCCTCCCACTCAT
>NW_028010685.1:0-850 GCF_054177405.1 Leptonychotes weddellii
GGAGTAGAGATGTCCCTATGTATGGGTCAATATTGGTCAGTTGGGGAATGTACAGGAGAGTTATGAAAGGGGAGGCAGCTGAATCCAACGAGGTCAACATAGATGAACCTCCTTGAGGAGAAAGGATCTGTTAGCTGGAAGTTATGGCAGTGAAGGAGTCTTGACACTAGGAAGGGAGACACCGGAAATGACAAAATAAAGTTAATATTGGTGGCTTTATTGGTTCATGCCTGATAAATGCTACCACCTTGCACCTCCTCCTGCCAAGAGGAGGAGCTCAAGGTAAACACACAGAAATGGCACAAAAAGGTATAAAATAATTAAAAAAACAAAAACAAAAACAAGAAATGTCTCCAAAGAGCAGAAAAAGGCACTCTTTAGGTCTTTAAGAAGAATAGTTCTAGATGAAATGTGATAGTCAGAGGACTTCCAGGTTATTTTTAAATAAACAGCACTATTTTTTAAATATATAAGCTGACATTTTAATAAAAATTAAGAATGACTGAGAAATAAGTCACTTTATTTTGCCCAGAAATTGGATTTAGACTTTGTGTTTTTCCACTAATTGAAAGTTGGAAATTCAATTTCAAAATAATATATACCTTAAAACTCTGGTAATTTTGTAACACTGTGTCAAATACGTGTTATAAGTAAACATTATGGATTAAGTCATTTTTTTTTTTTTTAAGTTTCAAGAACATTTGATTTTTCAAGCCATTGAGCCATGGTTGTTTAATTATGTAAGGATGTTAATGAAGCCCGGGGGACGGGGCTGGTCTAATATTTGGGTGTATATTTTGATATTTCCCAAGGAAACCATTGATTAAAATTCTATAGTAATATCATTTAC
>NW_028010686.1:0-850 GCF_054177405.1 Leptonychotes weddellii
GGAGGCAGCATTGCCCCGCCCTTGCCCGCTCCGGGCTAAGTAATCTGCTCGGGTTTGCTCTCGGGAGCTTTCCCTGCAAGCTTTCCGTAGAGCTTTGGAGGCCCAGAGTGAAAATGGCGGCCTCCCAATCTCTGCCTCGGAGGAGCCGAGAACTCGGGCCCGCTCCTCAGTGAGCCCCCAGAGAAAAGCCGTCAGTCACTCCCATCTCCCCGGTCTCCGGCCGCACTCCGTGCTCACCCGGCCTGTGACCGCGCGTTTCTATCTCTGGCACCCAACTCGGTGTGGAGTCTCCAAACCCCACAGATCCCTGCAGTGCGCTCCTGTGCCGCTCCTCCTGGGGGGAAGAAGGTGAGTCTCCCCGGATCTCCCCCTTGTTGGGTCCCTGCTGGAGGAGCAGTGGCCTGACTGTGCCCCGGATCACGGTTTATGACAACCCCGAGCTGAGAGCCTGCGCCTGGGGTCCGTCTCTGCAGCCGGCTTCCCCACTTCGATACCTGGGAGCTCTGCCGCACTCAGGCACCCCCGGTCTTTCTGTGACCCCAAGGGTCCTGAGACCACACCGTCCTGCGAGGGTTCCACCCCCCACTTAGCCACTGGAGCGACGTCCCTCAGCGGAGCCGACTTCTAAAAGTCGAATCACTTGCCAGAAGCGGCCGAAGGAGGCCCCCTCCCCCGCTGTCTATCCCGAATATCGCCTTGGATTCACTTCTCCGCACCTCCTACCTTCCAGAAAATGGTCGCTTTTCTCTTCAGAGAGTTGTTGCTATTCTTTTCTTCGATCTCCTGTTGAGTTTGTAGGTGTTCAGAATGGTTTGATCCCTATCCAGCTGAATTCCTGAGAGGAGACGAA
>NW_028010687.1:0-850 GCF_054177405.1 Leptonychotes weddellii
ACAAAACTGTGTATTTATCCAAAGGAACTGAAACCAGGATCTTGAGGACACATCTGTACCCCCATGTTCACTGTGGCATCATTCACGGCAGACAGGATGCGGGGAAAGCTGAAATGTCTGTCATTGTGGATGAGGCGATAAAGAAAATGTACTGCGTGCACACAGTGGACAATCGTTCAGCCTTAAAGGAGGGAAACTCTGACCCCTGCCACATGGATGAACCCCGAGGACATTGTGCCGAGTGAAATAAGCCAGTGACAAAATACCGTTCCACTTGCACAAGGGACCAAGAATAGTCCAACTCACAGAGACTGCAGCATGGCCATTGCCAGGGACTGGGGGACGGGGTCAGGGGTGCCATTCCAGGGGCTAGAGATCCAGCCATGCAGAACGAGCCCTAGACACCTGCTCACTGTCCACTCAATGACGGTTAAGACGGTAGATTTACATTTTTGGTTTTTACCACAGAAAAGTGGGGGCGGGGCAAGGTCAGAGATGACCTCCTGAGGCAGGGCCTCCACTGAGTCCCAGCTGAAGCACTGGGAGGAAGACAGTGTTGCCCCATCTTACAGACAGGGAGTCGAGGGCTGAGCTCCAGCCCACGTGATGCGGGAGCCCATGACTCTCGGTCATCCCTGTGTCCGTCCTGAGGAACGTGAAGTCCGTCGGACACATCTCAGAAAATGTGCACTCGGCAAGTCAGGAGGGGCAAGGTTTCCTATGTCCTCTACTGTTTCTGCAAGCCCAGAATGAACTAAATCAAGAACCAGAACTAGGGGAAATAAAGGAAACATTTTTGTTTATCCCTATTTCTTTACTTACTATTCATGGACATGACTGTATAAAAAAA
>NW_028010688.1:0-850 GCF_054177405.1 Leptonychotes weddellii
ATTGAGTCAGCCAGGTGCCCCTGGGGTTGTCTTTTATAGAAGTGTAGAAAGTCAGAAGAGAATACTATGAACACACACCAATCAGTTTGAAAATGAGATGGAATGGACAACCTTCCAGAAAAAATATGATAAAAGTGATACCAAAAGAAATACAACCCATGGGTTAACTATAAGCCATTAAAGAAATGCAATTTTTACTTAAAATGACCACATAAACAACCATATCAAATTACCAGCTCCAGAGGTTTTATGATAAGTTCAATCAACCGTGTAAGGATCATAATTGAACTTTCCTTGGAAACTGGAAAAAAGTTAAACTCCCCAATTGATTTTGGGCAGGTATAATAATCTTGATTTAAAACTAAATAAGAAGAGGGCACCTGGCTGGCTCAGTCAGTGGAGCATGTGACTCTTGGTCTTAGGGTTGTGGGTTCGAGCCCCATGTTGGGTGTAGAGATTACTTAAAAAAAAAAAAAACTGAATAAGAACATGAGTAAGAAAAATTATAGCCATATTTATTTATAAACATAGATACAAAAATCATAATTAAAGTGTTAGCAAAAAAATATTCAAGCCAAGAAAGATTTAAAGACTATAGGACTTCAACTATACTAAAAAAAAATTATTAAAAAAAGATAAATAAAGAACATGGAGGTTACGATTTTCTTTTTTTTTCTTTTTTTTTTTCAAGATTTTATTTATTTATTTGACAGAGAGAGACACAGAGAGGGAACACAAGCAGGGGGAGTGGGAGAGGGAGAAGCAGGCTTCCTGCTGAGCAGGGAGCCCAATGTGGGGCTCAAACCCAGGATCCTGGGATCATGACCTGAGCCGAAGGCAGACGCTTAAT
>NW_028010689.1:0-11767 GCF_054177405.1 Leptonychotes weddellii
GTGGGAGGCTGGAAGACGGGGTCCTGGGACTCTCCTGTCCAAGCACTGTCGAAGCAAGACACAGATCCACGGGGCCGCCCGGTGCGCTGGTGGAAACATTTGGTCTTTGACCTTAATGGATGACGTAGGCTGCAGGTGTTCTGTAGATGCCCTTTAGTAGAGTGAGGAATTTCTCTTCGGTTTCTGGTTTGCTGAAGGGCTTTATGGTGAAGGACGTTGACTTTTTTTTTATTATATTATGTTAATCACCATACATTACATCATTAATTTTTGATGTAGTGTTCCATGATTCATTGCGTATAACACCCAGTGCTCCTGCAGAACGTGCCCTCCTTAATACCCATCACCAGGCTAACCCATCCCCCCACCCCCCGACGTTGACTTTTATCGGATTTTTTTCCCCCGGCTGCTACTGAGATGATCACAACAGTTTTTTCTTTAGTCTTTTGATAGGATGAATTACACTGTTTGATTTTTCAAATATTTAACTAGCCTTGCATTTCTGGGATAAACTCTATTTGGTCATGGTATAGTTATTTTACAAATGTACTGCTGGATTTAGTTAGCTAATATTTAGTGAAGATGTTTGTGGCTATGTCCAGGAAGGATAATGGTTTGTTGTAATGTCTTTGCCTGGTTTGGGTATCAGGGTAATGGGTGGCTTTTAAAATGAGACAGGAAGTGCTCGTTTCTCTTCTATCTTTGGGAAGAGTTTGTGTAGAATTTACATTTTTGATATTGTTTCTTTCTTAAAAGTTTGAGAATTTTTTTGCCAGTAAAGCCATCTGGGCCTGTGGTTTTCTTTATAGGAAGTTTTAAATTACAAATTTATTTTCTTTGGTAGATAGTAGGAAAATTCAAGTTATCTATTTCTTCTTAAGTTTTCGTAGTTTGTGTCTTTCAAGGACTCTGTCCATTTCATCTTGTTTGTCAAATAAATGGCCGTAAGTTTGTTTGTAATCACTTATTATCCTATGACTGTATGATCCGTAGTGATATCCCCTCTTCTATTTCTGATCTTGGTAATTTGCATCTCTCCTTTTTTTCTGAATCAGTCTGGCTGTAGTGTTACCAATTTTATTGATCCTTTCAAAGAATTAGCTTTTTGCCTCATTGTTTTTTTTCTTTTTTTCTATTTTCAAATTTATTGGTTTCTGCTCTTATTTTTCTTTTCTCCTGTTTGGTTTAATTTGCACTTTTTCTTGTTTCTTAAAATGGAAACTTAGATCATTGATTTGAGGCCCATTTTTTTCTTAATAAAGGCATTTAATGCCATACGTTTCTCTTTATGCATTGTATTAGCTACATCTTACAAATTTTGCTTATGTTGTGTTTTTATTTTCATTCTGTTAAGAATATTTTCTAATGACTCTTTGACTTTCTCTTTGACCAGTGGGTTATTTGGAAGTGCATTATTTAATTTGCAAATATTTAGGGGAATTTTAAAAATATATTTCTGGTTTAGAGTTCTAATTTAATTCTGTCCCTGCCAATAAACATTCTTCATGTCATTCCAATTATTTTAAATTTAGGGAGTGTGATTTATGGCCTGGAATATTTCTTGATGAATGATCTATGTGCACTTAAAATAATGTGTATTCTGCTGGTGTTGGGTGTCAGTTATGTAAAGTTGGTTAATAGTGTTGCTCAGCTCTCCTGTATACTTACTGAGTTTCTGTTTTTTGTTTTTTTAATTATTATTGAAGTCCATAGCATTGAAATCATCATCTATAATTGTGGATGTATCTGTCTTCCTTTCACCTCTATAAGTTTTTGCTTATGTGTTTTAAAGCTCAGCTGTTAGGTGTGAAAACATTTAGAATTATTTTTTTTCTTAATAAATTGACTCTTGTCATGTGATGTCCTTGTTTATTCCTTGCAATATTTCTTGTCTTGTATTCTGTCTGGTCTTAGTATAGCCACTCCAGCCTTCTTTTAATCATTATTTTGCAAGATATATGTAGTTTCATCCATACTTTTAATGTTTGCATTTTAAAAATAATATTTATTTTAGAAAGAGATAGGTAGAGCGCACCCGTGTGCGTGTGCATGAGCAGGAGGAGGGGCAGGGCGGGCAGGTAGAGAGAAAATCTTCAAGCAGTCTTCCTGCCAAGCTTGGAGCCCAACATGGGGCTCAATCCCAGGATCCTAAGATCATGACCTGAGCCGAAATCAAGAACTGGATACTGAACCGAATGAGCCACCCAGGTGCCCCTAACCTGTTTGAATTTTTAGGTTTAAAGTGAGTTTCTTGTAGACTGTATGTAGTTGGGTTTTGTTTTTTTATACTGTTTGGTAATCTGTTTTTAAAATGATGTACTTAATGTAATTTACATTTAATGTAATAATTTATGTGGTTGAAATTATACATACCATTTTGCTAGTGGATTTTTTTTTTGGTCCCATTATCTTTGCTCCTCTTTTTTTGCTGTCTGCCTTTGCATTGAGTATTTTTAAAAAATCCACTTTGACTCCATTGTTGGACTTACTGTTTATACTTCTTTTAAAGATTTCTTTGTTGGAGTCCAAGTGTTTACAATATTTAATTAAATAATCAGTCTACCTTCAAATAATTTCATCCTGCTTCACCTATTGCATGAGAACCTTACAACAACATACTCCTAATCTGTCCCTCTTTCCTTTCAATCTTCTGCGCAATCATTGTCTTATATTTTACTTTTATGCATACTGTGCTATAAACCCTCAATTCATTATTACTATTTTAAATTTAGTCAATTATTTTTAGCACTATTAAAATGAGAAAATATCTTTTACATTTATCTTTATTTTAATCATTTCTGGAGATGTAATTTCATTGTGTAGATTCAAGTTTCTGATGTCCTATTCCTTATCACTGAGGAATTTTTTTAAACATTTCTTATAGTGCAAGTCTGCTGCCAATGAAATATCTCAGCTTTTGTTAGGATCTTTCCACGGGTATAGGGTGTTTTTTGTTTTTTTTTTTTCCTTTTCAGTATTTTAAAGATGTCACTGTATTGTCTTTTGAATTCTATAGTTTATGACAAACAGTCTGCTATAATTCATATCTTTTCTCCTTAGTATTTATCTTTTTTCTGCAGCTTTCTCTTGCCTTCTACGTTTTCTCTTTTTCTTTGGTTTTTAGCGGTTGGAATATGATGTGCTTGGGGGGGTGTGTGTGTGTGTGTGTGTGTGTGCGTTCCTAGCCTGCACCACTGAAGGAAGATTTCCCTGGCCTTCTGCCCTGCCCTTAACCTGTTGTATGCACATAATAGATATCAGAGGAGAAGAGCGGTGTGAACTCTCTGTGTCTGCAGAGATCAGTGATTCTATGCACTCATACTAGTGTATGCTCAGCCTAACAATTTGTTAAAAATTTTAGTTGAATTCTACTTACATTCTTATCCGGTGCCTTGATTCTCTCCTATGCTTTGCCACAAGTGAGCCAGTGTTTGTGTTTTTATCCTTAGAAAGGCCTGTCTTTCCTTATATTTCTTTTTTTTTTTTTTTTAAGATTTTATTTATTTATTTGACAGAGAGAGAAATAGCGAGAGCAGGAACACAAGCAGGGGGAGTGGGAGAGGGAGAAGCAGGCTTCCTGCCGAGCAGGGAGCCCGATGTGGGACTCGATCCCAGGACCCTGGGATCATGACCTGAGCCGAAGGCAGACGCTTAACGACTGAGCCACCCAGGCGCCCTTTCCTTATATTTCAGGCTACTTGGTTGCCATGTGATTTTAGTTTTAGTAGGTTTAAGAAAAGTTAGGATTTTGTCCTTTATCTGGATTTTTCTTCTCAGGTGGTACTGATGCTCTTTCCAGCTTTCTATATAAGCAGAATGGCCTTCAGTTGCAAGGCCAGTGGCTCTGAATAATGTTGTATGTGGATCCTATGGTTATGTGCTCTCTTCCTCCCTTTTTTTTTTTTTAGGGGTGATTATACTTTATAATTAAGAGAAAGTAGTGGTGAGGTAACTTGAGCTATTTCTCCCTCTCCTGAACTCAGTATGGAAGCTGTTGACAGAGCAGGAAGAGGGCTGTTGGATCTGAGAGAACAGCATAAAAATTGTGAGACATCTCTGCAGAGAGAGAATGTGGTTGAGCCCCTTTATAGGAAAGCAGTGGTGGCCCAGCGCATAAGAGGGCTGTATGCCAACAACCAGGAATAGGCAGAGGAAAACTTTTCAGTTGTGCTGTTTTGTTTTGTTTTGTTTTCTCCTCCCCATTGCCCTGAGTAGGTCATGACCATCCTTGTCATCAAAAGAAAATTGCATCACCAGATGAGCTATTGGTAGGAGTAGGGAATAATATTAGAGTTGTACTTGAGCCACGCAAGACATGAGAGCAGGTAACAAAAGCCAGAAGTCTTTATATTGCCCCCTACCCATCCAAACTACAAGGTGTAGGTAATAAGAAAGACCAGAGTGGAGGTTCCTGTGAGGCATGGTTATCTGACACAACAAACACCAGTGGGAAGTGGCCAAACCTAGATGTTAACGGCAGCCACTGTGCAGTGGAAGACCTGTTTCTGCATTCCAATTCTCACAGAAGGGGAGTAAGTTGGGGTTTGGCCTTTATCTCCTCTCTTTAAGGTGCAGAGTGCTGACCAGTGAGTTGGCTGCCTAGGGGAACATGAACTGCTAGAAGAAAATATTGAAGGAGTAAAACCATGATGACCAAAAAAAAAAACACCTCTGTCTGATGAAGCAGAATTAATACTTCATCTTTCTTTTTTTTTTTTTTAAAGATTTTATTTATTTATTCATTAGAGACAGAGAGAGGCAGAGGGAGAAGCAGGCTCCCAAGGAGCAGGGAGCCCGATGCGGGACTCGATCCCAGGACCCTGAGATCATGACCTGAGCCGAAGGCAGACGCTTAACCATCTGAGCCACCCAGGCACCCAATACTTCATCATTCTTAAATCTAATAAGAATCCTCTTATCCAATAGGATAAGAGTTTAAAATAAGCATAATAAATACTCTCAAATAGATATGGAATTTATCCAAGCTACAAAGCTGTAAGAAGAAGTGGAAAAGAACAAAGTGTAAACACTGGTTGTAAAATTATAATTGTCAAAAACAAGAATTCAATAAATTGATTCATATAATGGATATAGCCAAAGGATGAATTAGTGAATTAGTAGATTATGGCCAAGAACTCTTTTGGTACACATTAAGGAAGATGAAAAGGTAGAGGCACGTGGGGTGCCTGGGTGGCTCAGTTGGTTAAGCATCTGCCTTTGGCCCAGGTCATGATCTTAGGGTTCTGGGATTGAGTCCCGTGTCAGGCTCCCTGCTCAGCGGGGAGCCTGCTTCTCCCTCTCCCTCTGACCCTCCACCCACCCCCCCACCCCATGCTGTGTCTCTCTCTCAAATAAATAAAATCTTTAAAAAAGAAAGATAAAAAGAAAGTATAAGATAAATGTTAAGAGAGATGGAGGACTGACATACAAATCTCTATATTAGTGTATCAGGGTCTTCATGGGAAACAGAAGACACACGAAGCTGAAATTTTTAAAAGACCTTGATGAAAGCACTATTTAAAGAATAGAATTTAGGTGAAAAATGTCATTAGAGTCAGAGAGGGGCATTGTATACTGGTAAAAAAGAACAATAAAATGATATAATAAAAAGAGTTGACAAACTATGGAGAAAAAAAGGATAAATTAAGAATCACAATTGGAGAATTTAAGAAACAAAGCAGATGAACATAGGGGAAGGGAAGGAAAAATAAAATAGGGTAAAAACAGAGGGAGGCAAACCATAAGAGACTCTTAACTATAGGGAACAAACGGAGGGTTGCTGGAGGGGAGGTGGCTAGGGGGATGAGGTAACTGGGTGATGGGCATTAAGGAGGGCACTTGATGTAATGAGCACTAGGTGTTATATGCAACTGATGAATCATTAAATTCTACCCCTGAAACTAATAATATACTGTATGTTACCTAATTTGAATTGAAACAAAATCTTCAGAAAAAAAGATACTTTAAGAAACACAAAACTGGGGGATAAAATTAATAAATAATAGAATCTCACCAAACTAGAGAAGATAAATCCAAAATTCTTTGAAAATATCAGTAAACTAGACAGTAACAGCTAATGCTAACAGTGTTTACTATATTGTTACACTTGTTAGTGCTTGCATATTGTTCTAAACTTTTACCCCTATTAATGCATTTTATCCTCTCAACAACCCTATGAGGTAGGTACGATTATCTCCATTTTATAGATGAGGCAATAAAACAGAAAAGGTTAACTAAAGTTTGCAAAATACAGGGTGTAAAAGGAGAAACTTGCAGAAACTAAAGATATTAGAAAACTGTTAAAGAATATTATGATCCATATCCACCAAAAAGTTGAAAACCAAGGAAAAAAACTAAACAATTTCCAGAATAATATAGAATGACAAATAGAAAATTTGAATAAGTTAGAGACCACTAAGGAATTGGAAATGATAGTAAAAGATCTTTCTCTCTTTCCTCCAGAAAAAAAGTCCCAGGCCCAGGTGGTTTTATAAATGAGTTCTATCTGTTTTTCAAGGAGAGGACTTCTCTATGGTATACAAGTTATGCAAGGAAATAAAAAACAAAAGACAACTGCCCAAATCATTTTTTACAAATTGAGGTGAATTTCACAAAACACAAAATTAATCATTTTGAAGTGCTCAATTTATTTTATGAGGTTAAATTAACATTGATTTGAAAACTAGATAAAGATAGTGCAAGAGAAGAAGAAAAGGGTATGTCCATTTGACTTACAGACTTGTTTTAAAACTATGAAGAACATCCTAGATGAATATGAGCTGACAAAAATCTCACCTTATACTACAAAATAATACATCATGATCAAATAGGATTTATCTATGGAATGCAAAAATAGCTTAATATCTGAAAATCTATCAGAGTAATTCACTACATTAAGAGACTAAGGGAGAAAAATTACATGGTAATTTAAATCCATGCAGAAAAATTTTGATACCATTTAAACATCTTTTTTTTTTTTTAGAGTAGGGAGAGGGGGAGGAATAGAGGGAGAGGGTGAGAGAGAACCTTAAGCAGACCCCATGCCCAGTGTAGAACCTGACGTGGAGCTCCATCTCATAACCCTGAGATCATGACCTGAGCTGAAATCAAGACTGAGCCACCCAGGTGCCCCTAAACATCTATTCTTTAAAGAAGTCCCAGAAAACTGTGGGTTGCCTGGTTCGCTCAATTGGTTAAGCGTCTGTCTTCGGTTCAGGTCATGATCTCATCGGGTCTTGGGATTGAGCCCAGGTCAGGCTTCCTGCTTAGCAGGGAGCCTGCTTCTCCCCCTGCCCCTCCCCCCAGCTTGTGCGCACGCTCTCTCTCTCTCAAATAAATAAATAAAACCTTAATAAAAAAAGTCCCAGAAAATGGTCAACAGAATGGATATGGTACAATAAAGACCATATTTCAGAAATCTTCAACAAATATTATACTTACCAAAGATGAATTTTTTAATTCAGGAAAATATAAGATGTTCCTTATACTCTTCACCATTGTACTGGAGATTCTAACCAATAGACTAAGATAAGGAAAAGAAGTGAGGTAAAGAAATTGAAAGGACCTATTATATAATTGTCAACAGAGAAAATCTAGCAGCATTTTAGTAGCCAAACATAAGAACTGATGAGAGAGTTCAACAATGTTATTGGATACAAGATCAGTTTAAAAAAAATCAAAAGTGCTCCTCTATGCCAATAATGACTGACTAGAAAATATGATTGAAGGTATTATTCACAATAGCAACTAGAACTATAAAGTATCTAGGAATTAAATAATACATAGGCCCTTTAAAGAGAAAAAATTTAAACTCTATTAAGGAACATAAAAAAAATCACAACATATGGAGTAATTAAACATGTTCATGGTTGGGATGACATTATAAAGCTACCAAATTCCCCCTCTATTAATTCATTAATTCTATTAATTCATAAATGTGTGTAATTCTGATAAGAATTCTAATAGGATTTTTTAAAGAACTCAAACGTTTAAAATTTACATGGAAGTCATGAATAATTACCAGTTTTTGAAAAAGAATAACAAAGAGAAGGGACATGTACAAAGCTGTTTTATAATCTTGTGGTTCACGCATAAGAACAGACCAATGGAAAAAAAGAACAACAACAACAAAAAAAGGGCAGGTAGATCCACGGATATATGATAGCATCACAAATTGGATGGGAGAGGATAGATTGTTTACTACAGTTTATTTAGCAACATTGAAGCCCTGGCTCGCTTTCTCACCAACTGTTATCTCCAATATAGTTGAATCTCTATTTCACATCAAATACAAATTGAACTCAAGATGGGTTACAGACCTAAATATGAAATGTAGAGCTATAAATCAAATAGAATTTATTATAAATATTGGTAACAAACCATTTATATTTGGTATAATTATTGTTAACAAACCATTTATATCACAGGTATTTATAGTACCTGTGGATTTTATTAATAGGACTTACAGGTGCCTTTGTGCCATATTAAGTTGTTGCAGATGTCTCATCACTACTTTGAAATCATGGTAGTTATTAGATCCACTGACTTCTCATTTAATGCTTTAATGAAGCAGTACACATATTACTGTGTCACAAATGAAAATATTTTTATAGCTGTATTTTAATAAATTGGTTTCCTTTGTAATTCCAACTATTTCATTTTATGTCTTTAGGGACAATATTCTGAGTAGTCCATAGACTTCAGCAGACTGTCAGAGGGGCCCAAAAATAAGGTTCAGAAATTCTGAGAGAAAAGGACTCTTCTGTGGGTCAGATGTTAAAGAAAGGTCAGACGAGATGGAGACTGCCAAGGAGACCTAGATCTGGCTCCATTGCAGTAGTGATCTTGGAGAGGTGCTGTATTAGGACTAAAGGTGGAGGCAGAAGCTCAATTGTGATGAACTGAGAAGGGAATCCAGGTGAGGACTAACAGCTAAGTAGACTATTTCTTGGGCAGTAAAGGGAAAGAAGCTAGGTAAAGGGAGTAGTAGGATCAAGAAGGAAAACCTGAATGTCTGCATAAGCCAAGCAAAGGATCTGGTGGAAAGGGCAAGGTTGAGGGAGAGGTTAGGAGAGGAGAGTAGGGAGGGTAATCGATGCCATGAGGTCCCAGACAAGGTAGGATGGAATGAAAGGGAGAACATGCAGGGATCAGTCTCAGAGTTGATGGGGAGGATGGGCTCAAATTTATATAAACCAGGGGAGAGAGGAAACAAGGATTTTCAACGTCTGGTGGTTTCCTTCCCTACCTTTCACCCCCACTCCCCCATCTTCCAAGAATGTTGGGGCAGGGGTCATTTACAGGCTTTCTGATTAAAAGTATAAAGGTGTGGAGCTTGGGAAGGTTGCTGACCAGAGATTAGAAAAAGATTGTAGAGCAGATCTTGGGGATCCTGGCTGGCTCAGTCGGTAGAGCATGTAACTCTTGATCTCTGGGTCATGAGTTTCAGCTCCATGTTGGGTGTAGAGATGACTTAAATAAACTTAAATAACCCCAAACCATTCAGTTGTAATGGACCCAGCACACTCAGAGTGAGACAAGAGACCTACAGCTGAGAGCAACTGTGAGTGCCTGATCTGGAACTTTTTTTTTTTTTTTAAGCTATGCATTTCATTTCCTGTGAAGGTGAAAGTAATTTGCTTTAATCAATAATAACATTTTGTCTAAATTATGTTTAAAACCTTTTATTTTTAAAAACCTTTGAGATTTTTATGTCTCATGCTCTCCTTATTTCAGTTCTGTATTCTTTTTATTCTGTTATGTAGAATGTTCAAGAGAGGCTAGGAAACATGACGGAAGGTTGACGTATATTATTTTTTCTTCAAGAGAATAGCATTTCCATTAACATACAGCAAAGTTTCCTATATTTTACGCCTTATTTTGCAGTTAAAAATATTTTTATTATTTGGTAATATTCTTGTCTTCAGATTAGAAGTCATAAAACAAAAAAGTAGGAATACTTAACTATTTTAGAGTTTTAATTTTGGAAAATAAATTCAGCAGTGACATCAGAGTTAAAAACAATTTGGGGCACCTGGGTGGCTCAGTCAGTTAAGCATCTGCCTTCAGCTCAGGTCATGATCCCAGGGTTCTTTGTGTCGGGCTCCCTGCTCAGTGGGGGTCTGCTTCTCCCTCTTCCTCTCTGCGTGCACTCTCTCTCACAAGTAAATAAATAAAATCTTTAAAAAAATTTTATTTCTTAATGTCCTGTTGAAAAAACTCTAAGACTCATAATAAAATTTTTTGTTCCATTCTGGTTTGTTTATAGGGAAGATTGAACACATTAAAATCTTTTGCTTAATATATTGATTTTTGTTATTTGTGTTTCAACTATTTGAAAGGTACCTTAAATAATGTAAATATTAATTGAAATGAGAAAAAGAAGAATGTGTCAAACTGGAGCCAACCATCTATGTTTAATAAAAGCCTTGTTAAAAAGGAAAATAAAGACTTTAAGAATCCAGTGGGAACTCTGAAGAAAAGAAACCAGTGTTTTAGCCACTGTACAGGAAACTTCAGTACATGTAAGTCCCTTCAAAGTGGTCATCTTAGAAATGTAACCCCTATTCTAATGAGCTTATCCTTAACGTTATTTATAGAACACCTCCTTTAGAATTTCCTCTGGAGCCTGTTGCACTTTTTGTTGTTGGTAATTATATTACTCAAGTTGATACATAAAATGAACCATCACAGTGACCTTTTTCAGTAATGGAAAAATTTTACTCTTGGGCGGGAGTGTGGGGGGGTCAATTTGGCTTTTAGAAATAGCAAAGGCCCCTGAGAAATAGGTCTGGTGAAACAGCAACCAGTCTGTTCTTTGGTCAAAGACCAAAAAACATGGTCACGGTGTGATGAGACTAATTTTCTTATGATGGGGAAGAAACCAAACCCGGCTCCTAGGGTGATATTGGCCATGTATGTGAAATAAATTAGAAAGGCAGGTAGGATTCAAAGCTGGGATTGAAAAGCTACTGAATTTGAATGTAATTTTAAATTCAGTGGGGGATCCGTTAAAGGTTTCTGAGCAGTGGAATGACATGTATAGTAAAGAATGGATGAAGGGGAAGTGAATAATGTTTGGGAAACCAAATCAAGTATCTTTCTGAGATCTAGGACATTATGATATTGTACTGACATAATAACCTTTTTCAGTAAAGGAAATGATTTGAAAAGTTATTAGTGAACTTGTACTCTATTCTTTCAGATTAAAAATAATTTTCCTTGATGGTGAGGATGGAACTGGGGGTGTGGTCAAAGGGGAAAGGATTGCTTATCAGTGTGATACTGAATCATTAATTGATTAAATGGATTAAATCACTAATTAAATCATTATTTGTGCTTTAAAAATTATTTTTTATTTTATTTTTTTAAAAGATTTTATTTATTTGAGAGAGAGGGCACAAGCAGGGGGAGGGGCAGAGGGAGAGGACAAGCAGACTCCCCACTGAGCGGGGAGCCTGATGCAGGGCTTGATCCCAGGACCCTGAGATCATGATCTGAGCCAAAGTCAGACACTTAACTGACTGAGCCACCTAGGCGCCCCCAAAATTATTTTATTTACTTTTTAAATTATTTTTTTTAAAGATTTTATTTATTTATTTGAGAGAGAGAGAATGAGAGAGAGCAAGCACATGAGAGGGGGGAGGGTCAGAGGGAGAAGCAGACTCCCTGCCGAGCAGGGAGCCCGATGCGGGACTCGATCCAGGGACTCCAGGATCATGACCTGAGCCGAAGGCAGTCGCTTAACCAACTGAGCCACCCAGGCGCC